>NC_068311.1:27052655-27352655 GCF_025860055.1 Xyrauchen texanus
GTCTTATGAAATCCACTAATTAAGTGAGAGATGATGATTGAGAGCGAGCTGAGGCGGTACGCACGATTAACCCTCCTCCGACATTCAGAGAGAAAGGCAAGTGCACTTATGAGGCTTCCCCACCTTCCCAAAAACTTTCCCAGGAAGCGAGCTCAACAAGTTTATGTGGGACCTTTCGAAAACGGTCCGCTTTGTGCGGAAAATGCCTTCTATATCATATACATCATTTTCAAGTACACAAGACTTCTAAAACTGTAGGAAGTTTATCAGAAAAGTTGTTTATTGGCGGTCATCATCGCGCGCGTGTTTGTAAACACCAACCAGAGTGAAAGGAAGTTGCGTTTCCCAGATACGGGACTCACCTGATGTGCATGTCCAGCTCTGAGCAGCTGTTTTCGGGGGCAGGTGCACTCCCTCCTCCTCTTCCTCAGATGGCCCAGGACCCGTCTGGATAACCGAACGGTGACCCTCCCCTCCACTCACTCCACAGCACACTCAGGGGGTGACAGAAGGGGCCGAGAACAATCCCAACTGCTTGCACAAAAGAACAGAGCGGTCTGCTGCTACAAGAGTGTGAGAGCGCGTGTGTTTGTGAGCGCGCAGCAGCAGTGACCACAATCTCTCTCTCGCGCGCGCGCAGGCTCTCTCCCTCTCTCTCTCTCTCTCTCTCTCTCTTCCTCTCTCACTTTCCGACCATCCGGCTCAAGATAGCTTTAGATATGACTCGAGTTTAAAGATGCGACACTCTCTCTCTCTCTCTCGTTTCCTCTTGGGGAAGCCGCGCGCACTGGTTCTCTCTCTCCTCACCAATCGCTAGTAAATATAAAAGAAATGCTTGTACAGCCCCTGCCTCTCTCGCGCTCTCGTTTTTTTTTTTCTTTTTTCTCTCTCTCGTTTACACTCCCTCCTCCTCGCTGCCCCTCACTTTCTTTCTCACTGTCAAAGCTGCCTTTCAAATGCTGATTAGCACACGGAGTAAAAGAGACATGCTAGCGTTTGGCTAAGATTCCTTCACATATGACTTGATCTTTACCTTTAGCAACACTTCTCTCAGACAAACACATACTTGAGTCAAAATAACCGATCTGAGGGAGTATATCAACAGATAGCATCTAATTTCAACACACTAACAAACCCACTCGGGCTGCTGCACGCACCCGCACCCCCTCCTTCTCCATTCGGTTCGTTCTTCTTGCCCTCAAACGCTACTCGGAATATTGATACATCACCCCCTCCTTTCTTTCCTCCGTTTTTCTCTCTCTCCATCATCACTTTCTCCGCTGAATACTGATAGGCTGTCTACTCCGTGGTCTGGGTTTCAAATTCTCATTCTCTCTCTCCTTCTCCGTGCTCTCGCACACAGAAAAAGTTCTCCGTAACGTAAAGGCAAAAACGGGAGAAGTTAATGCACTGGGCAGCGACATAAATTCAGTTAAGTACCATTTCAGATTATGTCAAGCTAAAAATGGACTTAAGTGTTCGGGAGGAGGAAAGACTGTGGCTGTAAAACAGGGTGATGGACGCGGAGACGACAGGATAGAATGAAAACAAAGAAGTGTTTGCTATTGTGAGGAAGTGTGCAAGAGCGAGAGAGAGAGAGAGAGAGAGACATAAAGACAGCTGGACGGTCCCGAGCAGATAAGACCCCCTCAGAAGTTTAAACAGCTGACTGTAAAGTTGTCAAACTCAATGGGGTCATACAAGGATATATATATATATAACTCTATAGAGTTCTATTCGTTTTATATATAGCTAAAATAATCACAACTAGGCTACACTGTAAAAAAACCAATCCTGTTAATTTTACGGTAAAAATAAATAATAACAGCTGTGGTTGCCAGAAATTCACTGTAAAAAAAATACAGTAAAACCGCTTCAGGCTTTACGGGATGTAATTTTGATGCCTGTAGCCTATATTTAACTGTGCAATACCGTTTATATTATTAAATATTTAAAAAATATATATTAAATAATATAAACGAAATACTTTAACTTCCGGAAACTGTAAAAATCTGCTTTTGAGTTTATAATGTATTAATCACTGCAGTAAATATAATAACATGAAGTTCATCAATAGAGGCCCGTCCTGGACCAATGACCAATAAACATATAGTGACAGTGCTCCGTGTCACTCACACAAACACTAAACACCATCAGGGTAACACATGTGAAAATAAAATAATGTTATAAACATGAACTAAACTACATCAAATATAACACAGAACACCCCGATGTATATAACTGATGTAAAAAATAATAAGAAACATCATTATTCCCAGAAAATATAATTCAATTAACTGGGTCACGCATGGAATTCAGGGAATCCCCAATTATTGTTTTTTTACCGTAATTGAAAAATAATGTACGGTAAAAAGTACATGTTCTCTCTTATTAAACATATAATTTTTTATCGTTATTTATACGATAAAATCATAATTGTTTTTACATCTAAAAAAGGTAAAAAAAGAATTACACTTTCTGTAAAATTACATGTATTGTCTTTTAAAAAATAATAAAGTTTTGAATTTATGGTAAATACGTTTTTACCATATATTTTAAAGTAACAACCAGTTAACCAAATCATTTTTTTTACTCAACAACTGTTTTAACCTCCTGAGCTAGGGATTATCCTTTTTATCTAGTTGCACCAATTTGCATTATTAATTAATACAAGTAATAGCCAGCATCATCCAATCACTGTGTTAAAATAGAATTATACATTATAAATTCTGAATCTATGTACTTGATTAACATTTTCCCATGTCTGCCAAACATGTTGAGTGGTTCAGAAATCATCTGCAGCCTGAAACTCAACTTTTGGTCAGATTTTAGGAGTGAAGGCACTTGGCTTCATAGGAAAGCAATAGGATGTTCCCTTAATCCCTATTTAGTGAGGACTTAACCTCCAGTGTGCTGTTTGTCTGCAATGGTCTCAGAACAGTTTGAAATGAACCTTATTTTTAACCTAAGTCCATATAAAGCCTCTGAAAGCAAAATTCTTCAGCGTTCAATGTCAAGCTTTTGGATAAACACATAAATTGTCAATGTGAAAATGCACAGTAAATATTGGATTTCTAAGGAAAAAATTTGCTAAAGTACACATTAGTGTACATGGTACATACTTGCAATAAATCACAAAAATAAAAAAATAAATGGCATATCGAAAGAGACTAGATGTTTCTTACCAGATGTAGTTTTATTGCCGTTACTTCCAAAGACAAACTCTGCTGTGGTCCGCGCCATGTTGTTTTGTCACGTGACTTTGTACGTCAAAAGTTTAACCCTTTACAATGACAGCATAGAGTCTCCTGAATTGAGATCAGTCAGTTTAAATGAATTAAAATTGTCAAAATACAACATCCACGCATGTGTGAGCGGGGTCGCACAAGGTTAATAATTGTCCTCTGTAAAATCGCTTTGTTTAGTCAATTTGAATTTAAAGGGGCATTCATTGGTTCTCTAGCTAGCGTTAGCATTGCTCTTCTTATACTTTAAGTATCAATACGAAAAATAACCTTAGGAGAAACCAGACTCACTGTGGGGGCCAGTTCCCCTCTGGCTAACATCATGAATATAATGTAAATATTACTTATGTATAGTTAAAGTCATGGGATAAAATTATTAAATTAAGTAAGTGTTAAGGGTCAGTGTTTGAACATCGATTTTGTTTGAACTGTAAGATTAATGACCAATGTCTTTGAAGTCCATCCTGGATTAACTGCAGAACTTCACATAGATATATTATCCTTGTTAATTGGCTAATGAAGGCTTTTGTTGGCAATTGATAGTCTATGTATTCCATTTCAAGAGTGTAGTCCATCAATAGACCAAGGTGATGCAGGCAAAGATCAGGGATGTGAAACGCAGTTCAACCTGGCCGGTAATTTCGGTGAGGTTCGGGGGGGTTCATCCTAAATCCAAGGTTCAGACAATGGCATATGAAGTATCCCATGTCTTATGGTTGGAGTTGGCATCAGTTCATCCTCTGAAGTCCATCGTAGTAGACTGAAGTGATGTCTGGCTGGCACCAGCTGCATTTAGTCATCATCATTCAGCGACATGTAGCAGTGGAGTCCAACATGAAGCAGGAATGGTGCTGGATCCAGAGTCCTGAGGTTGAGACAGGGAAACAAATAAAATAAAAAGGTTAATATAGAAAAATAAAGTTATTTATAATATAATTGCTTTGCTTAAAAACAAACATCAGAATTCAAGTGAACAGACTTTTACAGTTAATGACAGATTATAAAAGTCCCTCATATCAATAATCTTTGGAGACTGTCAACATTTCACGATATTTCCAAAGACAGTTATTACCTATATAAGAGAACTGCTTAGCGTGAAATAAACCTCTATTATCTCACGATACGGAAAGATTAGAATTAGTTAAATTAGTTTTTGATGATCAAATTTAGCACATCCATGTTGTTAACATTGTTGTTTCCAAGCAACCAAAGTCATTGTATACACAAAATCGACAACAATCGCTGTGCCCATCTACTTTGCACTAAACGAATTAAGATGTTTGCCGTTTCAAAGAGGTGGAGGTAGATGTGCCCCCTTACTATAGCTGTGATAACCAAGAAAAGAAAATTACACGATGCTTTCCAGTCTAAACAATTCATATTTTTTTATGTCTAACATAAAAGAAGCAACATTGGCATCACTACTCCATCATCAAATTTTCCCTCCTTGTGTATGCCATACCGATGTTTACTCTAGTTTTCGCCTGTGCCGGTCTTTCTGTCTTCTTGCTTCAGACTTTTTTCGCTTCTGTGGCAATACAGATACTGAATCTCCCGTTGTCTCCGCTGCTACAACACGATAATTAATATGTTCCACTGTGTTCTTTTTGCTCTTCGCATCACCAAAGAACCTTGCTCTAGGCATAATCAAGAGTATCTATACATACTGTAGGTGGCAGTCAATTATTGTGAGGATTCGCTTCTTCAACGTTTAGTGACCACCATGGTCTTGTGATCCAACATGGAAAAACACATTGAAGGGGTGACCCACACCATGTATGTAATGAAAACACTTTTTATTAGGGCTGTCGATTTAATGCGTTAATTCAGTGCGATTAATTTGACTAAAAATAACGTGTTAAAAAATTAACGCCATTAATCGCACTGACCCCCGGAACGTAATATGGAAGATTCCTGAGAAATGCAAGCTTGTAGTACCACCTGTTTACTCCAGAGGGCAGTAAGTGAAACATCAGTTGTGTTGCAATGCGCAGTTTATACAGTGAAGAAAACACCCTTGAGCAGAAGAACAACACAAACATGCGTTACGTTTTTGCGTTCAAAACACTTGATGGAGTGCAAATCCAAACTAAGAGATCTCAATATGTGTTCTAAGTATTAAACTATATTTATCTTGACACAGTGACCTAAAAATGTATGTTTATGACGCAATGCACCCGAGAATCTACACAAGCAAGTCTGAACCAGCTGTTCATTGACGGATCCTTAAACAAGCCCTCATAATAAAGCTCCAACTGATTGTCAAATTCACTTGTGAAATGGATTGCTGTGAACTGTATGCCAATGATTGACTTATGATCAATAATATGGTAGTAAACAATACATTGTATTCTAAAACCACTTTTTGTATTGTCTTATCAATGATGAACTCTTCTGCTACAGGAATGTAATGCATTTTAATTATCTGAATACTATTATATATATATATATATATATATATATATATATATATATATATATATTTAAATATTTAAAAGATAACTGTGTATCATTATTTCATCATTATATATTGAGTTATTGTTATATGAGGGCTTTCTCAGCAAATATTTGTATATGCGATTAATCACGATTAATTAACCGGGACACCATTTAATTAATTCGATTAAAAATTGTAATCAAGTTACAGCCCTACTTTTTATACAAAACTATTATGAGTACAGTCTTCATCTCATGTGAATGTACAGCATTCAGATCACTCTTCACAAAAACACAATACATTTGTTAATGTGTAAAACCTTTTAAATTAGCCCCAAATTACGGAATGCACCTTAAAGAATACATCTTGTCCAGGTCATATTTCACCCCAAATGAAATAAGATAAATAATTTATTTAAATAATGTAATTATTATTTAAACTGTAAAGAGTTCAAATATTATGGTATTAGTTGTACTGCCTTTAATTCATGTTAAATTAACCTAATTGAGAGTTCTGGCAAACCCCTGTGGAAAACTTGCCGTATATTTGCTACTGATTAGTTTCACATGCAAATGAGCTTTGTGGGAAAACTCTCCACTTTTGCCACAACTTTGCCATAGAAGTGTTTGCCAGTAGAGGCCAAAGGCTTGCCGCAGGTTCACCACTACCGGTAAATAGCTGCATACTTCTGGCAATAATTTGTGACAACTTGCAAGCTCATAATTTTTTTTTTAAAGGAAAGTAAAAACACATTCTAACATACTAATGTTATCTATAATCGGTGTTGGACAGATTACTAATTTTTGTAAAGCAAAGATTGCACTGCTCAGTTTTTTTCCACATTGTCTCTTTGAAAGTCAAATTATTATTGTATGTGGTCAAATGAGGAACAGGACTGCACTGTCTTCAACGTATGTGCTGGCTTGGCCTGTCGCACATATTTCAGGCTCTGGCTTGGACCACTATTATTGGCTGATCAATAATGTAATCAAGTTACATGTAATCATGTCAAAGGTAACTGTAGGCCTAATCTATTTATGCACATTTTAAAATGTAATGTGTCACGGTCCTGTCACCTCAGGTTGGGTTTTTGTCTGGCGGGATCATGACATCATCGCACCATGTTCCGACTTGTGTTTCGTTTCC
The DNA here is from genome assembly GCF_025860055.1 of Xyrauchen texanus. NCBI lineage: Eukaryota > Metazoa > Chordata > Actinopteri > Cypriniformes > Catostomidae > Xyrauchen > Xyrauchen texanus. The sequence goes on from NC_068311.1 coordinate 27,059,484, forward strand.
TGTCTTTGTGTAGAGCGCACATGTCCGGGTCTAAGTTACTGCCGTGTGCTCTTTGGTGATGTCGGGGTACTGTTATTCTGTCAGGTTGGATTTTTGTGTTTTGTGACCGTTCTTTGTATGAGCACACGGATCCGTTTGTGAGTCACCGCCGTGCGCTCTTCGGTTGGTCTTGTTCGTGTGTGGAGCATGGTGTCTGGATTCTGACTTCCTGTATGGTTTGATGTTGGTTTGTGTCGTGATCCAGACTCATGCTCCATGTTCTGTTTGTTTTGTTTCAGTTGTGTTGACGTTTTCTCCCTCATGTGTTTCAGGTGCCATTGGCACGTGGAATCAGCATTTCCTTGGGAACCCTGATTGTTTCCATGGGAACTATGATCATGCCAACTCTCAGCTAGGCAGCGGCACCTGTCCCTTGTTTGTTCCTGCCTATTTTAATCCCCTTGTGTGTCATGTTCGGCACTGGATTATTGATTTGTGTTAGTGTGTAGAAGCAACTAACCTCAATCTCTCTACTTAGGTCCTGTCTCATGTATCTGTTTGGTTGCCCGTCTCTGCCAGCCTGTCGAGAGTGTGGTTACCTTCCAATTAGCTGTTCACTTATTTTCTACATTCACAAATCTTCAAATGAGGATTTCTCATTTTTGCGCACACGGGTCTTCAGCGGAGGATCTCCTCACAGATCTAAGTTATTATTTATTGTAAATAAATCATTTGAACTGTTCCTCTCCTCTACTGTGTGACATTAATGTATTCTGATTACTAATACTTTTTACAGTAAAACTTCCAGATGCATTAAGGTAATGACAATTAGGAGGGGAAATGTGCATTAATGTCATGATATTAATGTCAAAATGCAAAAAAACCTTAAAATAGGCATTTAAGAAATGCATAATTTCAAATTTGTTTAACTTTTCTTTTAATGTTTTCAAAAGATTCACCCTAAAAGAAAAGATTACTAAATATGAATCATTTGGAAGGTTAAGTCTGATTACAGTATTGCTAATTAACCCACCACCACAAAAAAAGATGGGGAAAAGCATGAACAAAGTCATAAGAGAGAATGAAAAGTACAGAGGAGTGTGTAACTGAAGTCACCATCCAGCCTTATGTTACACCTTAACAAGGTACAGTGTCCTTGAGGGACAGACTCAGACAGAGACAGTGTTTTAACACAGAGAATGTTAATATCTGTATGCTTTTACACACCGACACACACACAGCAATGTCCTCTCGTCGTGTCCTCCACTGTACCATTTCAGCCCTGGCACTGGTCCAGCATTTACTCTCTGTATTAGCGTCAGCTTCTGTTATAAAACACTTTCTGTTCTGTACCTCCACCATTAAAGATTATACAGACAGAAAAAACTGATTCAGAATCTTCAAAAGAGTTCATTTAATCTTTTCCTAAAATAGCAGGTCTGTGGGCCATTTAGTTTGCGAATGCATTTACCTAAAGTATATATAACATATTTATATTCCTAAATATGATTTTTCTTTTGAGGAGTTAAACTCACTCAGTTAAACTTCCAAACCCTGTTTTGTTAAGCCATAATAACTTTAATTTACATAAATAAACCTCATTAAATTATATAATGCTCAAGTAAAATGTGTCATTTTATCAATGTTAAAATATTTTCTGCTGTCTTAGCTTAATGTGCAGAGAAAACTGTTTCAGCCATTCGTAGATTGACTCACTTAGAGTGTAAACACTGAGGCACGTGTTAAGTTTAGTATTCCCAACGCAATATGTTTTGGGTTCCCTAGCGGATGTTTTCATTCCCTTGTAATAAGTTTTGCACCCTCACAATACATTTATCATGATTTTACCATAACTATATTTTAACCTTGATATTCGTAGTGAAACCATAGTAATAATACAGGAAAATTAAAACTATGTTAATAAAAATCATAATTTTGTGGTTATTCTACTCCAAATACCATGGTTAATCTATAGTAAAACCCATGTTTACTATATGCATACAGTATACTCTATGGTTTACATAATTACTGCAATATTACTATGGTAAAACCGTAGTCAAACTATGGTATTTGTATAGTAAAACACACTAACCACAAAATTATGACTTTTGCTACCATAGTTTTCCTCTTCCCGTATTATCACTATGGTTTCACTGAAATGTCATGGTTAAAGTATGGTTACTGTAGCCTAGTAAACTCATGGTAAACTTACTGTGAGGAAATGCATTTTATTGCAAGGGCACGCAAAACTATTACAGAAAACAAATTATTGACCTGTCCTCTAAAGCAGCGTTCACACTGCCAGCTAATTTGTCACTGCATGTCGCCAGTGGCTGACGGTTAGGTCGCTAGTGGTGTGTATGGAGAGTCTAAACAGCACTGTTTCTTTACAATTAATATTATTATTAAAATATTAGGATCACATGAGCTCCTCGTATTGGCTGTCGCTCCCGAAAGTCGCTGTTAATTTGCATAAAGTGAAACACTTCTCAAATTTGTTGCGTCGCTGGACATGCCCACTTCCGGTCGCCAACAGTTGCCGTCGCTTGTGTTACCGGAAGTCATCAGCTCTCATTGAAAATAAATGAAAATTTAAAGAGATGTTGTTTTGTCGCTGCGTGTCGCTGTCAGTGTGAACGCAGCTTAAAGCAGTGTTAGATTGTTTGGTGTGCCGTGGAAAATTATAAAATTCCACAAAATAAATAAATGCACGAAAAAATTTATTATTTCAGGGATCCAAACTCCTCATCTTTTGGAGAAATTGGCCATTTTGAAACCATAATAGGTCAGTTTTGTGATTGTAAAGAGCAATGATTAATGTGCAAAAGTGACTGATATTTATACGCATTAAGGGTCTGTCACCTGACTCGAGTCAGCGCTGCAGAATACACTGATGTCTATGAAGTGACGTCACTTTACAACAAAGTGTTTTTCACACATGTTTTTGCTTCACCAATAATGTCTTTGAGAGTACTAAGCAACAAGAAATATTTAAAAACTGTCCAAATTTGTGGAGACATTGAATGTCTCATAATTTCTTTTAATTAAATATTTTTTTTTTCAGTACCCATTTAGCACTCTTGCCACCTGTGACCTGACACAACGTAGCCTACCTATGTGACTTGTTTTTTTGGTGGGTCCCTGAAATGATCCACGGCACACTAGTGTGCTGCGGCACAGTGGTTGAGAAACACAAAATATAATTTTATTATTTTAATATTTGAATGTACACAAATTATTAATCTATCAAGTAATATGTTTGTTAATTACTTATTAATACAAATTTAAATAAATCTCCCCTGAATCGACTAAAGAGATCAGGTTAAAACAAGAAATCTTGTTTCATCTAAAATACATCTCCATCAGAGATGTTTTGTTTTAAAATCTCGAGCATCAGATGAAAAAGCCTTTATTATGTCAAACTCAAAAGCCATGTGTTTTTGGCCTGTGTGGAACAGTGGTGGGCTGATCAGGCATTTAATGTTTCAGGAGGAGAAGACATCTGGGTATCAGCGTGATAAGGAATCACCTTTGATGCCCCCACACTACTACTGTGCAGTTTAAGATGGTTCACAAACTCACTTTGCTTGACATCAAAAATCTGACAGTAGCACTGGATCCAACAGAAATGTCATCACATTATTTAATACTGAATTTCCTTCTGCTAAAAAACAAATACCATTCTTTTCTTTTAGACTCTACCTGTCCATCGTCTTGTCTGTCTGTCCACATGTCTGTCTTTCTCTCACTCTCTATTCAGCTATAAGCCACGGCTGTCAGGTATAGCATCTCTCAACCTTTAGCAGCTCTGACAGCACAAAAAGTAATTACCTCTCTAATTGACCTTGTCCACTTACAGAGCCTGCCAGTGTTTGTGTGTAAATGAGAGGAACAATATCAGCAAAAATGTGAGTGAGTGAGTGAGTGATTGAATGAATGAATTTTAATGATTGTATGTTACATTTATACAGCACTTTTTCTGAATCTACACTCAAAGCACTTTACACAGTGAACAGGAGACTTTCCTCAACCACCAGCAGTGTGCAGCATCCAACTGTACGGCAGCCATATTGCACCAGTACACTCACCACACACCAGCTATCGGTGGAGAGGAGAGAGTGGAGTGATACAGCCTGACTGGTGGGGCCAACTGAAGGATGGGGCATATTAAGAGGCCATGATAAGGGCCAATGGGGGAATTTGGCCAGGATACCGCGGTTACACCCCTGCTCTTTACGAGAAGTCTCCTGGGATTTTTAATGACCACAGAGAGTCAGGACCTCAGTTTAATGTCTCATCCGAAGGACGAGTGACTGTGTTGACTATTCTGCTTTTGTGGGCAGAATATGGGAATGTATTAATGTGTGTTGTATCTGCATTTAAATGTGTGTGCTCTGCTGATATGGGTCTTAACATATTTGTCTGTTTGTAGCCTCCCCTCGGTCAAATTACTCATTCAACCCCCTGTCGCCCCCCTTTCTCATCCTCTAAACCTCTTCGGATTTCACTCAAACCCAAATCCTGACATCCCTGGTGAGATGGCCCGCCTTACCTCTCCCTGACCAGCCAGACCCTCTTTTACCTCCCCTCCTCTGAATCCTCGTCCCAAGTGAGCTGATGAATTCAGGAGGGCTTGATGATTCCTGCATTTTAATTAGCTGTTTTGAATACTAATAATACCAGCAATTCAATGAGATGTATGAAACAGAAATGTCTAATCTCACCTAAACATTGGCATCATCAATGTTATACCTCTATCTGATTTTTCAGCCTTAAAGTGGTCACATTATATTTAACATTTTTCCCTGAAGTCGACTGTTAGTTAAATTATTTTCTGTGTGCCAAAAAACTTAATATTTTAGTTTTTATGACCTTCCCTCTGTCCATTTACATTCTCTCAAAATGTTATCATCTCATTCCATCCCAGATGTGTATGACGTTCTTTATTTCAAAATGAAAATATTTCAGCTCTGTAGGCCCATATAATGCAAGTGAATGGTAACCAGACCTTTGATGCTCCAAAAATCTGTATGTAATGTAGGCGGGACTTAATTTTATGTATTGGTAATTTATGAGGCCATTAAAAAGTGGGCGGTCCATATCAGAATGGTGCCAGACCTGAACATGAGTTTGCTAAAGCAATGCTTAAATAGTTGTTTGGCTATTAATATCATCTTCCACACCTGCACAGTCTTGTTGAGAGAAATTACATTTCAGAGGCATATTAAGTTATAATATGAAAGGTTACAAGAAAACAAACTTTTTTTTCTTCTTTGGAATAATGTGCACTGATGAATCACACACAATAAGACCACGAATGTGTATATGGATAAAGTAAATGGGGTCGATTTTGATTTCATGTTGACCGTAAAGTTTCATGTTGCCTCTGACTCAGCTGGCCTCTCCAGTTGATCAAATTCTTGTTTATTATCAGCTCTGCCTCTCCGTCTCCTCTCCTCCCGCTTCCTTTACCCAGTCGCTATCTCGCTCTCTCTGCTCACCTACTCGATATTCCAGCCTTGTTTCCCTGCAGTCTCCAGCACAACTTTCTGACCCACTTCCTATTTCCTCCCTGGCCCTGTGATCAAAGCCTGCAGGACGGCATTGCCTTGGGCAGCGAAGAGGAGGAGGAATGATGGGATTCAGGAGAAAGGGGAACAGGAAGAGAGGGATATACGGGGAATCCTGCACATGGCTGGAAATGGAGAGATCACTGAGAGAGGAGAGGGAGTCAGCACGGGTGAACTCCAAGGACAAAAAGACCAAAAGTTAAGGTCAGTTACTGTAGTAAAGCAACTCCTGGTCATTCAAGCATGTTTGAAGGAAATTTTACTTGTGATTTTTTTTTCTTCAAAACAGTCCACCCCCAGTGCAAGCTTTCCAGTAGATACCGTGTTTTGAGTGTTAAAACTTCCCAATGTCCGACCAACATGAAAAAACAGGAAATAGGTAAGCACCACCATGCGGTGAATGTTCAGAACATGTCCCAAAATAGTCCACACTGTGCCTATGATGTCACATCCCTCTTGAATTCAAATTTTGACCCGTCATTGATGACCCGCAGACTGTGCGCGTTCCGATCAGCAACCAAAGTATACTTTAACTTTTAAGAGAGTCACTGTCCGTATATGTGCTGAAATGTGACAGTGTAGTGTCGCTCGTCACTGTAACTTCATTATATTTGTAATTAGGAATGCTTATAATTTACCTTGCTGGGAAATGTTTACATTTATTTTCTTAAATACTCATCCTAAATATCTACAAAATTAAATTTAGTTTGATGATCATACTGTGAAGAACAATCTATTACCTTTAGACAATCACTGCTTTGTTCATGTAGATCTGCATTTTCAATTATTCGTTTCCCAAATTCTGTGAGGTTCAATTGCTTTCAGGGTCATAGAAGACATACTGTATTTTTATGGACTGAAGTGAGGCCATGTGAATGATCCTACCAATGATTAAGTACATATCGCATATAATGAGGAGCACCGTGTAGTCAACTGAGTGCAAAGTAGGAGGATGGAGGCACCTACAGTGACTGGAACGGATCGTTGATGGACACAAGGGACTAGACAAGCTCATCAACAGTCAAAGGGAACTGAACAGATTCGTCAACGGTCACAGGGGACTGGGCAGTCTTGTCGACAACCACAGGAAACTGGACAGACTTGTCGACAGCCCTGGGGAACTGGACAGGTTCGTCAACAGCCCCGGGGAACTGGACAGACTCGTCAACAGCCACAGAGAACAGGACGGGCTGGACAGACTCGATGATCACAGGGAACAGGACAGTCTCATCAACGGCCTAAGGGAACTTGATGGCCGCCATGGACGGGAGCACTGGCAGTGACTGGGGATCAGCCTCTATGTCTGGGAGCGCTGGCAGTGACTGGGGAACAGCCTCTATGTCTTGGAGCACTGGCAGTGACTGGGGAATAGCCTCAATGTCTGGGAATGCTGGTAGTGACTAGGGAACGGTCTCCATGGCCGTGAGTGCTGGCAGCAACTGGGGATTGGGCGTATTACTCTACTTTACTTCTCCTCCTCCTCTGAACAATCAGAAACACTGCAGTAGGTGGCGGCTGTTCCTACTGGCGGCCTCCTCTCCCTCCTGCCAGTCAGCAGAGGAGGCCGCCAGTAGGCGGTCAGCCACACCTGCTGCCAGTGAGTCAGTGTCAATGACCTCGGGCTGGGATGAAGGAAGTCCTCTGAGGTACAGGCTGAGATAAACTCCTCCCATTTCAAGGTAAACTTGATCGTAGTGGCAAGACTTCCCCATTCACCCGTCTCTGGGACACAGGATCTGATGGGCTTATTCAGACCAGCCCTAAACAATTGCATAAGACTGGCCTGATTGTGCCCCAGACCTGAGGACAGCACAAAACCTCCAACACATACCCCTCACCGACTTATCCTCCTGCTGGAGTCTGAGGAGCTTCATGGCCAGCTTGGCTCTGTGTCATGTGGTAAGTGATGAAAAAAAGAAGAACTCACTCCTGCTGGGTCCATGCTGATTGGATCGTTATGTCACGGAATGAGTCAAGAATGAGGATCCAATTGTAGGAATGGGGAAAAAATTAAGATTTTATTAAATAAAAGAATACAACCAGGGGTAAACAAACTCTCACAGTGGAGAAAATCTTATAATCAAAAACTGAAAGACAAGATTACAAACCGGACTGGGAGACAGAGCAAATGAACACCAACTGCACAACATGAGAAACAAAATAATCACATGAATGTTAGGATCCTATCACCACTAAAAACATGACTGTTGTTATGTTTGTAACCTTTGTTGTCACCAACTAAGTGGCCATCCACATAATTCAGTGTAATTTATTTTTCAATGCATTTACTTATTGTTATTTTTAATTGCGGATTAATAAAAAATAAAACTCGAAAGAAGCTGATATAAAATGATCACTGTATGCTGCGTAAAGTGCATCATACATTCATAGCATCATATCATTGTATTAAGTGTTTTAAGTGTAATTTCGCTTTTTTCCTGCAGATGAATACATTAATCTGTTTGTTTTTACGATGGTTTTAGCACTCTACGATTACTCCAGAGCACTCATAAATCTACAACCATTTTCATATACAACATAAGTTATGATGGTTTTGTGAAATGGGCCGCAAAACTAAGATGAATCGTAAGATGGGTGTGCCATGAAAAACATTTCACAAAATTAGCCTTTGTGAAAAATGATATGATATTATCTAATATTTTTTTAACAATAATGAATAAACCTTTATTGTTCATTTTACTTTATTGTGATATTTTTTCCATTTGTCTGACAAACTATAATGTTCCTGTTGAGCAGCAACAAATTTTCTTAGTGGGAACTCCAACAGAGTCTGATGACTTTTATTCACATTGACACCACCCAATCAACAAACAGAATTTCGAATCGATAAAATACAGGCATTTAATTTTATCTAGCCTCCAGTTCAAAACATAATTTTAAAAAAGGGGCCTGGGTAGCTCAGCAAATATTGATGCTGACTACAACCCCTGGAGTTGCGAGTTCAAATCCAGGGCGTGCTGAGTGACTCCAGCCAGGTCTCCTAAGCAACCAAATTGGTCTAGTTGTTAGGGAGGGTAAAGTCACATGTGGTAACATCCTCGTGGTCACAATTAGTGGTTCTTCCTCTCAATGGGGCATGTGGTGAGTTGTGCGTGGATTGTGGAGTGTAGCATGAGCCTCCTGTGCTGTGAGCCTCTGCGGTGTCATGTACAATGAGCCACGTGACAAGATGTGCAGATTGACAGTCTCAGAAGCGGAGGCAACTGAGACTTGTCCTCCGCCACCCGGACTGAGGTGAGTAACCGTGCCACCATGAGGACCTACTAAGTAGTGGGAATTGGGCATTCCAAATTGGGAGAAAAGGGGCTAAAATAAAAAAATAAAAAAACAAAAAGAAAGGAAACTTCAGGGGGCCTGGGTAGCTCATAGAGTATTGATGCTGACTACTTCCCCCGGAGTAGTGAGTTCCAATCCAGGGTGTGCTGAGTGATTCCAGCCAGGACTCCTAAGCAAACAAATTGGCCCAGTTGCTAAGGAGGGTAGAGTCATAAGGGGCAATCTCCTTGTGGTCTCGATTAGTGGTTCTCGCTCTCAGTGGGGCATGCGGATTGACTGTCTCAGACTTGTCCTCAGCCACCCGGATTGAGGCGAGTAGCCGCACCACTACAAGGACCTACTAAGCAGTGGGAATTGGGCATTCCAAATTTGGAGGAAAAGGGGACAAAAATTAAAAAGAAAAAACAAAGAAAGGAAACTTCAGGGATCCAATTTGATTACCCTTGCATATAAATCACCTCATTCCCCCCTTCTTTCTTCCATGGTACAAAAATGTTTTTCCTTTTAAAATCATTGTTAAGCTTAGAGTTTGGGTAATGGGATAAAAGTTGGAAGAATTTTCATAACTTTGTTTAGGTTAGGGTTAGCAATCATACGTTTTTTATTAGCCAACTTGTACGATATATTACGTTTTCGTTAGAGCTGTCAGTCGATAAAAATATTTTATCACAATTAATTGCATTATTTTTCATAGTTAATTGCAATTGCAATTTTACTACATTTATACTTCTTTTACTGTCAAAATGCACATTTCCTTATTTAAGAAAACAAAACAATATGTATAATACTTTATTAAAATGTTCAAAGCAAAGTACACAGTATAAAGATAAAAATGCACTAAATAGCACCAATTCAAGAAAAATTTAACGTTTTAAATATTTTACACACATCCTCCACAGACTGTGGCTATCTGCTTTCCTACAGCAATCGTAAAGCTACATTCATGATTTGCTTCAGGCATCAATACTAGCGTCAAGCGTCACTTTGAACTTAACATGAAAAATGATTGCAAACAATGTCTCATTCTGTATTTTCGTGATAGTTATGACTTGCTGTGCTTTTGTGGTAATCAAATTGTGATTTTTGAGTGGCTGCAAAGTCTTTGATTTCTGTCACAAGTACCATTTGGGCTTTGGGTTTTGTACAACAAATAGCATTAAGAGGTCTTTCCCCCATCATTGGATAACTGTTTGTGGTGCGTTTGTCAGTGTAATGACTCCGGCGGGACACATCGCAAAGATTCCACTCTGCTCTGACCAGTGTAAATGCTGGTTTATGCTTTATTAAGGGTAAAAGCGTTAATTACGATTAAGAAAAATGAACGCGTTAAACTTTTTCAATGAATCGCATGCGTTAACGTGTTAAATTTGACAGCTCTAGTTTTCGCCATCTCGTTCTATTATTACGACGAAAATCTGCCAAAGTGAGCATTTTTTTTCAATCTCACCATATACTTCTGTTCAGCAGAAGAAATTAAGTCATTCTGGTTTGGAACAACATGAGGATGAGTAAGTGAAGACAGAATTTTCACTTTGGGTGAACTATCGCTTTTATTAAAAGTCAAATACTCTGAATCTCCTACCTATTATAAAACAGTATATGCCTCCTTTAATAGGCTTGATTGTTTTAATAGGAAAGGCAGGAGAGTTTCTCCTCGCGGCTAATGGATGAAGAGTTTTAGGAAGAACAAAGATGTGGAGAGAGAGCAAGAGAGACCAAGCAAATGTGTGAGCGTGAAAGACAGTAGCCCATTGGTACCCAGACCAGAGCATTTTGTACTTTAACATTCTCCCTGCATTCTGACAAAGAGCACTAATTATAAATAAATTAGGGACATGACACGGTGAGCCACAGAGGGACAGCGAGAGGCGCAAGAGAATGAATGAGAGTGAGAGAGAGAGAGAGCGAGAGAGATTGAGGGAAAGGGTGGGGGTAAAAGGAAAAAGGGGAAGAAAAGAAAACAGATAAGAGGAGAGATGGATGAGCAAGAAGACTCGAGGAGAGAGAGAAAGAGGTAAACAGGACTGGAATGAATAATAAATGGCTTATGTGAGGATCGTAAAGGAGAAGAATTAAAATTATTCTGAATTACAAGTATATTAAATAAAAAAAAAGCATGGCTGTAGCGATGCCAAGGTCATGGGTTTAATTCCCAAGGAAAGCAGGTAAAGATAATGACTGCTCTGTAAGGGGCCGTTCACATTGTCTGCACATTTTTTTCATTGTTTTTTTTTGGACATCTTGCTGCTTTTTAGCATCTCATGCAGGAGCACTATGTTTTTTAAATGCTAAGTCAGGTTAAAAGAAAAGTTTATTTTTAAATTGTATCTCGAGATACCTACATTCTGTTATATTCACTGCGCTGCATCTAGATTTTTATAGCGCAAGTACATGTTTGGTATAATTTCTCCTAAGTCGCTTTTAGGGAAACGTATGTGCCAAAGGCTCATAGACTGGTTTATGTGAAAATTCAGTCATCGTTTACTTTCCTTTTCATTATAAACCTATATGACATCAGCCACTTCCACACAAATACATCTAAGTTTGATCGTCAATCGTTTTCCAAAGTATGCGGTAATGGAGAGGGTTTTCAAAATGCTCTGTTTTCAGTGAAGGAAAACGTAACAAAATCAATGTGTTTAGAATGAAAACGGATTAGTGTAGATTTTTTTTCCTTCTATGGAACACAAAAGTAACTTCTGCTTTTGAACTCCAAAAATTGCGGGATACAATTTTTTCCATATAATGACTCATGCATTATATTCCAGAATAGCTTTGTGTGAGGAACAGACCAAAATGTATGTGCATACTGCACAAATAATGTAACTTCCCTTGCGCCATAGCTCCAAAATCACATTCATTAAAACAATCATGTGTCGGCCTTCCGAATTTGGCCGTGGATCGAGGGATCTGTGATTATTTTGCACGCACTTAATTTCAAACAATAAATTTTAAATAAAAATGTCAAATTTATTGAAACAAACAAAACAAAAAACCCAAACCAAAACTATTTCTAAATTCAAATTCTACTTCATACGAAACAAAAAAATTAATTGAAATAACAAAATGTGTGTCAAATTGTCACAGATCCCTTGATCCACTAACTTGGAGGGCCAACACATTTAAATCAACATTTAAGTCCTAATGACGCAAGTACTCATCTATTGACAACAGGTGGAAATTACCATAAAAATAAAGAACAAAGACAATCATAAATGTAAACAATAATAATAATAATTAGGGCTATAAATCCATAGTTTTTTAAAAATAGATTTAATTGCATGGTATGCTGATTAATTACTCAAATTATTCACAATAAATCGCATATATAAATATTTGCTGAAAGCCCCTTAAATAACAATAAACCAATATATAATGATGAAATACTGCGATGGACTGGCGACCTGTCCAGGGTGTCCCCCGCCTTTCGCCCAATGTTAGCTGGGATAGGCTCCAGCCCCCCGCGACCCTGTACACAGGATAAGCGGTTGACGATGGATGGATGGATAATGATGAAATAATTATAAATAGTTATATATAAATAATTGAAAACACACACACACACACATTCATATATATATATATATATATTAGGGCTGTCAATCGATTACAATTTTTAATCGAATTAATTACATGGTGTCCTGATTAATTAATCGCATATACAAATATTTGCTGAGAAAGCCCCTCATATAACAATAATTCAATATATAAAGATTATACATATTTATATCAATATATAATTATACATAGTTATCTTTAAATATTTAAAATTATATATATATATATATATATATATATATATATATATATATATATATATATATATATATATATAATAAAAAATATTCAGATAATTAAACTGCATTACATTCTTGTGGCAGAAGAGTTAATCATTGATAAGACAATACAAAAAGTGGCTTTAGAATACAATGTATTGTTTACTACCATATTATTGATCATAAGTCAATCATTGGCATACAGTTCACAGTAATCCATTCCACAAGTGAATTTATCAATCAGTTGGAGATTTATTTTGAGGGCTTGTTTAAGGACCCGTCAATTTACACCTGTGTCAGACATTATTCTTTGTATTAATGCTTACAAAACTTTTACATCTAGAGCCAAGAGGTATATTAAAACAAACAACAACAAAAAGGAAAATAAATAGTTCAATAAAAATATAAAATTGTTTACATATTTCAATACACTTTACAGCTTTCTTGCTACACAAATTGTAAATTGTTCTTAGGTATTCCTGAACCTCTGATTTAAAAATTTAATCTAATGGTTTATAACCACCATACTTATATTTATGAATACTAAACTTTGAATTAAACATTAATCAAATAATATTCCTTATGAAGAGAAATGTCATAGCTAAAATAAACTGAATAAAACATTTTCAAAATTTGAAAGCTGGGAATGATGTGATATCTAACAATCTTGCAGAAATCAGACCAAAAACAAGTAGAGTCGGGACAACTCCAAAATAAATGAAAAAATGTTTCCTCCTGCAGACCACAAAATGTACAGAATATATCGACATCACAATTAAATCAATAATTAGTGAGGTAGTACTTACAAATAAGTTTGAAGGAAATGTCTTTGATTTGATTCGTGATTAAGTATTTATGGGTAACTTCCAAATTTTTCACCATCTCAATCCAGCCACACCCTGCTTCAGACATGCTTGTGTAGCGTCTTGGGTGCGTTGCATCATAAACATAAAATGTTTAGGTCATTGAGTCAAGTTAAATATAGTTTAATACTCAATCTTTAAACACATCTTGAGATCCCTTAGTTCGCATTTGCGCTCCTTCAAGTGTTTTGAACGCAAGAACTTAACGCATGTTTGTGTTGTTCTGGCTATTGTAGTGTTTTCTTCACTGTATAAACTGTGTGCAGCTCATACAGCTGAAATTTCACTTACTGCCCTCTTGAGTAAACAGGTGGTACTACAAGCTTGCATTTCTCAGGAATCTTCCTTAATATGGTCCGGGGGCATGCGATTAAATCTTACTTTTAAATCGTATTAACGCGTTAAATCGACAGCCCTAATATATATTTATATATATATGTCAAGCTTGAAGTACCGCCTGTTTCTTCCAGGGGGCAGTAAGCAAAACTTCAGCTGTATAGGCAACAACACACCACAACATAAGAACAAATTTTTGTCTTCAAACACAGCTTGATGGAGCACAAAACTTGACAGTGATTAGAAATGGTATGTTTATGACGCAATGCAACCAAAGTGAGACACACCAAAAGCATCTGTCTGACACAGGTGTCCTTAAAGCTGCGTTCACACTGCCAGCTACTTTGTAGCACTGTTTCTTTACTATTAATATTATTATTAAAATATTAGGATCATGTGAGCTCTACCATCTTCTCTTGTATTGAAATTTGCTCTACATTTACATAAAGTTTCATAAAAACATTTCTAAACTTTGTTGCATCGCTGGACACGCCCACAGTCGGTCGCCTATGGTTGCCATTGCTCGTGTTACCGGAAGTCGCCAGCTCTCATTGAAAATGAATGAGATGAGGTTGTTTTGTCACAGCGTATTGCTGGCAGTGTGAACGCAGCTTAAGGCGGGCATACACTAAGTGATTTTCACCTGTCGAACGAGCTACTGACTGATTTATTCCAGTCAGGGGAGATCGAGTGGAAATCAATGAAAATAAATTAAAATTTCCATCATGGTCTATTTTTATTCATCATACTTGCATTCGTTTCAGTTCTAGGGCTACATTTAAGGGGGAATAGTATCTGTTATACATGATAGTAGATATGTAAGAGATATTTTCAACTCACCGAGCGTGAGTAATGTGAAACCAAGGACTTAGGTTAAAAGTTTCACCTGTCAGTGAACCACTGTGCTAAAACTAGAATTTTTTACTTTGCTATGTGTGGCTTTAAAACGCATTTACATGGACAAGACAACTTCAGCATGTTTGCTATCAACATTCAAGCAGTGACACAGATGAGAAGGACGTAGCCTACATCTAAAGCTGAATAATAGGATATAGGTAGCCAACTTAATTAAAATAGCTCACAATTCTGCACTAAACATCATGTTAGATTAAATCGAAGTATAACCGGCAGAAAGATTGCGTAAATTTTGCACACTTTCTTTTTAATCTTGTTCATTTTGTGTGCTTTCTTATCTTGCAGCAACATACTGTCGTTATGAATGATGTATGAAATCACACAGCCTCCCTTCGAAATCTGTCTAATGTCGGACAGCTACCAGGAATGAAAGCAATGTCCTCCTCTGGCTTTATGTCTATAATGATAAAAACATAGAGAAGGGGCCTGGGTAGCTCAGCAAGTGAAGACGCTGACAACCACACCTGGAGTCGCAAGTTCGAATCCAGTGCATGCTGAGTGACTCCAGTCAGGATTCCAAAGCAACCAAATTGGCCTGGTTGCTAGGGAGCGTACAGTCACGTTGGGGTAACCTCCTCATGGTCACTATAATGTGTTTCTCGCTCTCGACGGGGCGCGTGGTGAGTTGTGTGTGGATGCCGCGGAGAATAGAGTGAAGCCTCCACACTCTCTGCGGTAACGCGCTCAACAAGCCATAAGATGTGCGGACTGATGGTCTCAGACGCGGAGGCAACTGAGATTCGTCCTCTACCACACGGATTAAGGCAAGTCATTACACCATCACGAGGACCTAGAGCGCATT
Organism: Xyrauchen texanus; assembly: GCF_025860055.1. Lineage (NCBI taxonomy): Eukaryota > Metazoa > Chordata > Actinopteri > Cypriniformes > Catostomidae > Xyrauchen > Xyrauchen texanus. The sequence goes on from NC_068311.1 coordinate 27,075,022, forward strand.
GGGAATTGGGCATGCCAAATCGGGGAGAAAAGTGGAGAAAATCAAATGCAAAGAATCATGCGATTGCTTCGGAAATCACCAGGTCGTTAAGTTGTGTAGTGTACGATATTGCACCTGTACAATTATCAGATAAACTGACTCGTAACGTGTGCAGGGGCTCACTACCTCCCAAGCCTAAGGATGCACCAATGTACATCTGCGTCAGACAGACGATTTTGGAGCATCTCACTTTGGTTGTGTCATGTCATTAATATACCATTTTTAGGTTGCTGTGTTAGTTAAATGCAGTTTGAAACTTAGAAAAACTCCCTGTGAGATAAATGTCAAGATAAAGCTTGGAGCAGAAAACTTTAAGAACAAGCTTTATTTACTTGGAACAACTTGCTATATGTCCTTAAAATTAAATATCTTATTACTCTTAATGAATTTAAAATGATTGTTAAATCTAAGGAACTAGAATCATATGTAATAATGTAGTATCTTGTATACTGTCTAGATCTAGTTGCTGCTTTTCTTTCCCAGATTCTATGGGTTTATGTCCGTGGAAGAAAATGTTTGGGTTTGTAACGACATAAGGGTGAGTAAATGATGACAGAAATATTCCCAAAAAAGCATTTGTTGGGGAGGAAAGAAACAGCAGAACAATTACTATATCTCGCAATACAAAAATCACAGTATCCGTATGATGATTTTACCACATTTACTTGAATGCTTTTCTTGCACATCAAAACATTTAATAGCAAGGAGTGTATTTTTAGGCCAAGGCCACTGTTAACATAAAATATTTACTTCTTGTTCTTCAAGCTTATCAGCACTGACTGTCAGACGAAGGAGAGAGATAGAGAGAGAGAGGGAGAGAGAGAAGGCATTATCTAAATAGATCACACTTCAGCCACTTTGGCCCTTCAGTCATTTCTGTCCATACAGCATGATCATAGAGCCAGAGATGCCTGACACGAGAAGGCTAGATCAGTTTAAATACACGACGGACTGAAGATATTTCACAATATCTGATTAATTGCATTAACTTATTTTATATATTTAGGATATTTTTTAGTCTCCAATGGGAAGAAACGGGTTGATGTGACACATTAGAGGTGAACGCCAGTAACAAAGACAGCAAAGGTTACAGAGGTCACCTGTGTCTGCCCCCCACTGACCTTCTCTGGGCTATCACCATGGCAACTGACTCACAAACATATGTGATGTCATCTATTATAAGAGGAACAACAAGAGGGTTGCTGGGGGAAGGGGGTGGTCACACACATACACAAACATGCTCAGTCCAATGATCCCTTCAACTTCCCAGACAGCAGTACAAAAAAGGAAGTGAAATCAAAAGAATTAGCATTCCCGTAACGCAAGGGCTGTCTGTGTGCCCCCTGGCAGCGGTGAGAGGGACTTTCTTTCTTTCTCTCCCTCAGCATCACCTACTCACTCTGTTCTTGTTCTCTCTCTCTCTCTCAGACTTTGTCATTCCAGCAAAGAGGCTCTGGGCGACTGAGGTGGCTTTTTGAGGATGATGGTGGTGAATAGGAAAATTGCTAGTGTTCATATATATGATAGTAAACACATTTGATAGTAAACACCTGGGAAGACTGTATAGTATCAGGCCTTACAGTAAACTGATGGTGTATTTCCACCCAAAAATTTTAATTCTGTCATCATTTACTCACTGTCATATTGTTCCAAACCTGTGTGGCTTTCTTGCCTTCGTTGAACAGGAGATAATGTTTTCTCAGCTTTTCCATACAATGAAAAAATACAGCGATTATGGCTGTAAAGCTGTAAAAGTAGCCCATACAGTTTGTGTGCTATATTCCAAGTCTTCTGAATGTTGTATGAGGAACACATTCAAACGTGGCCAGTTGTGATCGGTCATCAAATGCGTAATGAGTCGTCAAGTTGGAATGTGTGCAAATGAGATTTGAGAGCTACATCCGAAGGGAAGGTTTGGCAAATAACAACTTAAATTTCACTGCACGTTGTGATCGTAAGTCCAAGATGATACAAAGACTAAAGTTACTGAGTGCACCTTTAATTTAAGTCTTTGCCTTACTCAAAGCTAAAGTGTAGCTTCAGCAGACTTAAGAATATAGTGCACGTGTTGAGTGGACTACTTTTATGGTGGTTTTTGTCATTTTTTGAGCTTGGCAGCAATAGATTCCATTTACTTTTGTTGTGTGGAAAAGAGCAGCTTGGACATTCATCAAAATATCTCCTGTTGTGTTTCACAAATGTTAGAAAGCCATACAGGTTTGGAATGACATGAGTTAATGATAAATGATACAGAATTTTCATTATTGGTTGACTTTTCCCTACTTTAACTGTGGTGCATTTTTGTGCTGCCACCTGCAATTTTTCACACTCAAATTTAAAAGCTTAACATTTACACATAATGTGGACTAATTACCCCAAAATGACTAACCCCCCCAGATGAAAAAAAAACCAATAACAAGTTTCTCCTAGACATTTTATTTTTCTATCACCTTCCAACACAAACTGCCAATCTGAATTGTAAGTGGCGCTCTAACACATTTCAACCCTCACAGCTCGTTCATGCACCACCCACATTGTTTCATTGCATATCTCGGCATCTGAGTGGACTAAAAGCTCAATCCAAAAAAGCTCCTCCCCTTTGCGAGGATGTATTAAAAACTTAGAATCAAGAGTCGATCAAATGTATTTCAGATGATTTGTTTAGCATGCTTTTCATGCTGGGCCGCATATTTTGTTCTAGACATCTAAGATATAACATTAGATTAATAAAAGAGACGTTTTTATTTGATGTTTTACAGAAATCATATTTCACTTTGTGATTCTTTTGAAAATATTTTAAACTTTTGTATCAGGGCAAAAAAATATATAATAATAAAATAAATTACATATTTAAGTGCTATTTGAAAGACTTTTATATTCTAATTAATATTTCTATGGCATTACCTCTCGCAAATGATTTCAGGCCTTATTTTGTTATTTGATGTAACATAAATGCAAAAGTGACGGTTATCTACAGAATGAAAAGTTCAGATTCTAAGCTTTCAAACAATAACACATATGCCTGACCTATGTATCTGCAGGCTTGAACATTTTAAGCATGAACGTTTTTCGTGACATAGCCAAGGACAACCTATTATGATGATCCCTTTGCGAGGGACCCTACTAAGCATGATATTATAAAGAGATGTTGTTTGCTAAATTAAATAATTGTACTAAAAGACATCACTGGAACAGTTACCAACTGATCTCAAAAGGACCAAAGTGCTACATAAAAACACATTTATTCAGCCAAGGCAACACACAAATACATGAATGCATGTAGACAAACAAGCACATGTATCTATGGTCAGGAGCTTGCTTTTGTTTCCAAAGTCATCTACAATCAGTAAATTGCTTTGAATTAATGAATCTCGCCCATATCCACACCGTTCTGCACACACCGAAAGGCCCTTTCTAATTGGACATTGATTGTCATGGCCTTCCAATCTCTTTTGAATATCTATAACATGTTAACTGAAGAAAGGGATTGGTGTATCTTCACGCTTAAGGGGAAGAGAGTGACACAGACAAATGAATCTACTCTCACAGACACAATTACAATAGCACACTCATGAGCAAACTTACATGCCACAGCATAAACTCAAGCTCACAGGGACTTCATCAAGAATTCACACTCCCTTAAAAAAATATTTTCACAAAAATGCAAGACAAGAACACACGTTTCATAAAAGTGTCTGCCATATGCATGAATTTCAATGATTTCCAGGGAGTCGCTGAGGTGTTCATCGTTTCGTCCGAAAGGAACTTTTTAGTATGTTGCAATGGTCTTGCTTAGTGGTTGCTAGGGTGTTTTGGGTGCCTGCTAGGTGGTAACTTACTGGGCCAAGTCAAAAGAGCCCATCCCCTCAAGTCTCTATGGTATTCTAGACCCAAGATATGGCTCAGGTCCCACCTTCAGTGCAAGTCTATGGGATTTTTTTTTCACCTGCTTTATCATGAAAAATCCCTAAACCAAAGGATGTGCAACAGTATTAGTGATAATTGCCTTAGCAAACACCACCAATCAATGCCACAAGTACCGGCACATCAGAGAAAACAAATTAACCTGCCAGAAAAGCCGTTAAACACCCTAAGCTCTTTTCATCTTTATCCCTCTCTCTCTCTCTCTCATCCTGCATATCAATCACAGGGCTTGAGCATCATCAGAAAAAGTACATCTGAAATCATGATGGATGACAACTTCCACCAGATTTCCCTTCCTGTGCCAAAGCCATTAAACTAAAGGCGTCAAAATGCTCAGCCGGATAAGAATCTCTTCACTCTCATCTGCCCATCCCGCGTTCCTGAACTGCCGTCTGACTGCGTGTGTGCTGTCTCTGAATCATAATGGAAAAGATCTTCCTAAACTTAAACACACATAAACACAAAATCAGAGAACAATGGAAACATATGTAGATACATACCAGGGTTGTGTGCATTCAGAATTGAATTGAGAAGCTTCTCTTAAAGAATCTCTTAATTCCCTTTCCCAATAATTTTATATGACTGTCCTCCTCCATTGTGTGTTGTAAATTGAAAATGGCTGATGAAAGTAATCTGGAATATTTACCATTCACTTTTATTGTAAAGAGAGATGTGAACCTCAAAACACGTAATTTTGGACAAGGGCTGCATGATTTGGAGAATAAGTCATATTGCGATTATTTAGAAAAATTATGTGATTCAAACTGTGATTATGATAGATACATTTTTTTGTAATGCTTTTCATATGTTCAACTGCCAAAAGGCTACTGGGGTTTTCACAGTTGAGTCTTCTTAAAAGAACCAAACTGGGACCTTTTTTTTTTTTCAATCCACTGCTGATCATTTACATTTTTATCAGCAGCTCTGTCAAAACTGGTTGTATGTACTGTATGCTTTCTCACTGTTAACTAAATTGCCCTGTTGGTAATACTATAGTTATTGCCTAGTTTTTGCTGTCAAAAATACTGTTGGTTGAGTATTTAAATAAACCAAAATATTCCATTTTACTCTTTACTCTAGGTTTAAAAACAAGAACCAGGCTTAACTTCAAACTAAAAGTGAACTGATAAGCCATTGGAGAAATTAAACTTAAAGTGATTGTTTTGGCTAGTGTTTCACCATTTCATTTAATTACTTTTATTCATTATTTTATTATATTTAATTTAACAATGACTTATATTATAGTATCTAAATATTTTATATAAATGTATTAAGTGTAGGTTCTTTTGTCATGAGTCAGGTTTTTCTTCCCTTTTGTTTCTCGTACACACACGCAGACACTCACCCACACACACTCTCTTTCTCTCCTCTCCTCTCACACCTGTCAGTCATTGCGATCAGCGCTCGCGCTGATTTGCTTTGACACCTGTTTCCACTTTCCCCTAAGTGCGCACTCTTTATCTGGTGTTTGTTCTGGTAGATTCTTTGTCGGATTATTGTTGCATGTTACACGTTACTATTTCCGCGACCTTCATGTCATCACAGTTAAAGTGCTTACCCTGTCTTGTCCTGTTTTTCTGGATCAGCCTCGCTTCAAAGTAGCGTCCGTGCCCTGCTGTTGCTGCTGCATGTGAACCTATGCGGTTCTCTCTCTCTGGCTGAGACTTCTACCCCTGATCATCAAGTCTGCCCCAAGGGAGTCCTGTTCTGTTTCTCATCGCGACTAGAGGCAGCGCTCCTCTTTAAGTTACTCATCCAGCTCTGTGTGCTTTTACAAGAGACTGCCTTTGTTTGTTATCACTCCATTAAAGACTGTTATTTCTGTCATCTCTGTTTTGGATCCATCATTTTACCGTAACATCTTTCCTTATAATTTTGTTGGATGTTGGAAATATTAGTTCCGCTTTCACTTGTTGCCTCTGGGAGTGTAATAAGGGTGACATGCTCTCTCATAAGGTAATTTGGTAAACAAATGACAGGAGAATGGAGGAAGAGCGCATATTTCTGGAATCTACAGGTGCTACTGTTAATGCAGTTTGCTCAGTAATCATTTAATAAAGATGTTTGAATTATATTCCATCTTTGTAACATGTAGGTGCTGGACAGACACCTAACAGGTAACAGTTCCAAATATATTCATGAATAAAATCAGTAATGTGCCACTGTGCAAAGTAGAGAGTTGTGTGTTCGTCAGTGAAGTGTGTACTTGGCAGAATCCTCCGTAGAAGCTTGGCGATGAGAGAGATGTCCAGCAGGCAATGCGAGCAACAGCAGAAGAGTACATCCCCGGCACGTTGGCATAGAGCGGAATTCAGTGAAGACTGGAAGGCAAACCACAACCCAAATAACTTGGGAAAACCAACAGAGTGACATGACAGGATCAGCTAGACAAGGAGAGCGAGGTTAGTACTCAACGTAGCATAATAATCTGGCAAAGAAACAGAGAAACATGAGGGCATAGGTAGGGAGTGCAATCAGGCTGGAACAGGTGTGGCTCGTCAATCCTTGGCATGATCGGCGCCACCCTGAGAACAACGAACATTCCCATGGAAACACTGAGTGAAAATTACAAAACAAACTTGTGGGCTTACCAGAACCGTGACAGTAATTACCTTGCCTGAGGTTAAACTCATATATGAGGGTGCAGTCCAGGATGTCCCAACACCTCTCCTCAGGAAGAGGAGACTGCAAGGAGTTATGTGCATACTCGACCCAGACTAAATTATTGCTCCAAGAAGATGGATTACGGGAGGACACACAATGCAGAGCTTTCTCCTGCTCCTGATTCGCCTGCTCAGCTTGTCCATTTGTTTGGGATGGAGCCAAGGGGACAAACTCACTGTAGCCCCCTGCTGTTAGCAGAACTCTCCCCAAAAACGTGACAAATTGGGGGCCTCTGTCAGAAACCAAATCGACCTGGAGGCCATGAATACGGAAGATATGATTAATGACTGCTACCGCTGTGTCTCTTGCTGAAAGTAATTTGGGAAGGGGAATAATGTGAGCTGCCTTCGAGAACCAGTCCACTGCAGTCAAAACTACTGTGTTGCCATGGAAGTGGTGGAGACCAGTTACTAAATCCATGGCTATGTCCGACCAGGGTCTCGAAGGGACTGGCAGTGGTTGGAGGAGCCCGGTTCAAAGGACATTTTGTTAGTCATGCAAATGGGGAAAGCTGCAACGAAGTGACGTACCTCCTGCACTAGTGATGGCCACCAGAATCATTGTCTAATGAGTGTCTGAGTACGAGTCACCCCAGGATGACAAGCAATGTTAGATAAGTGACCCCATAGTAGGACATGCATCTGGAAAGACCGCAGAACAAATAATCAACCTGCTGTTCACACAGCTGGAGACGTGGTGTTGCATTGCGCCATGCTGACTTTGGCCTCCACCTCCAAGGATACCATGCCCACTACATGAGTGGAGGGTAGAATGGTATCCGGTGGGACAGTGGAGGTCTCAAATTCAAAACTTCAAGACGGAGAGTCAGGCTTGAGAAAAAGAAGAGAGAGCGAAAATACTCTAGGTTCTTATGATCTGTCCAGACCATGAATATCTAACCAGTGACGCCACTCACCCAAAGCCAACCGGACAGCCAATAATTCTCGGTTGCCAATGCTGAAATTCCATTCATCTGGGGTTAAACGATGTGGAAAAAAGACACACGGATGTATCTTTCCGCAGCATCCACCTCCACCACGAACTGTTTTGTGGGATTGGGAGTAATTATAATATAGGTACATTAGAAAACTGCTTCTTTGATTTTAAAAAGCATCCTCGGCTACCGGGGACCAACAAAAATCAGTGCATGTGGAGGTGAGATGTGCGACGAGCTGACTGTGATTCCTAATAAACCTCTGATGAAAATTAGCGAACCCCAGAAACCTCTGCAAGACCTTCTGATAATCTGGGGTTGGCAAATCTGAAACAGTTTTCACCATCGTCGGGTCCATGTGCACTCCCTCGGACGAAACGATGAACCCCAGAAACTGAACCGAATGTACATGAAAAGCACACTTCTCCATCTTGACGAAAAGCTGATTCCCTAACAGTGGCTGGAGTACCCGCCTGACATGCTGCACATGTTACTGGAAATTCTGGGAGAATATCCGAATATCATATAGATAAACGAACATGAACCGTTCAACCATGTCACAAAGCACATCATTCACCTGCAAGATGATGGGGGTGTTGACCAATACGAAAGGCATAACCAAATATTCAAAGTGCCTCCATGGGTGTTAAATGCCGTCTTCCACTCATCTTCCTCCCTAATTCGGACAAGGTGGTAAGCGTTGCATAGGTTCAACTTTGTAAAGACGGATGCCCCTTGCAAGAGTTCGAAGGCTGAGGACATCAACAAATGAAGAAGAATCCTGCCCCAGCTGGCGAGGAGGAAGGGCGAATGAGACCAGCTGAATCATTGATGTACCTGTTCATGACCTCCCTCTCAGGAGCTGAGAGCAAATACAGCTGTAACTGAGGCGGAGAAGTGTGCGGGAGCAATTCGATAGCACAGTCGTATGGGCATTGAGGAGGAAGGGTCGTGACTTGGGACATGCTGAACACCTCCCTCAGATCAAGGAATGTTGACGGCACTCCGGATAAGTCCGCTGGTTCATCCTGCAACAAAACACAAAACTGGACAGGGGAAACAAGAGGAGATAAGACAGACAATAAGGACTCCAAGCAAGAAAAGTGTAGGTTGACCAATTGATGTGTGGGTTGTGCTTTCCCATCCAAGGATGCCCCAGCACTACCGGAGCTGATGGAGACAGAATAAGGACGAATGACAACTGTTCCGTTTGATTCCCAGAGATAAATGTGACTGGCTCAGTGGAATTAGTACTACTCAACGTAGCATAATAATCTGGCAAAGAAACAGAGAAACATGAGGGCACATGTAGGGAGTGCAATCAGGCTGGAACAGGTGTTGCTCGACAAGCAATTAGTGGCATGATCGGCGCCGCCCTGAGAACAATGAATGTTCCCATGGAAATGCCATTCATACCAGTTGAGTGACCCTGTGAAACACGAGGGAGAGAAAATGACAAAACAAACAAAACAAACCTGCGGAGTTACAAGAAGCATGACAATTTTGAGACCTGTGCCTAGGGTTGCAGCAGTATACCGGTTTCATGGTATACCACGGTTTGAAAATTGACGGTTATCATACCATGTACATTTGCTTATCTACGGTATTGAGAAAAAAATGCAACCGGACGGAGATTCTAACATGCACGTGGGCATCTCCTTTCCTTCTTGACTGTCTGTCAGACTCGTTAACTTGAGCCACACACACACATGCAGCAGATGTCAGAGAGAAGCGAGGCGAGGGGGTCTGACATGAGTGTGTGTGTGAGTTAAAGCAGTGTTTCTCAACTGGTCTATTCGGACTGGATCACGGACAGCAGGGAAATAACAATGCCATGGTAACTTCTCCCATTGAAGATATTTCGGCGGCTGCCCTAGTGATCGACTATTTAGGACTGCCGAGGCAGATTTAATGATAATCTCGCAATCAGCTAAAGACTTCTCATTTGCACTTTCGCAAGTGTAACAAGCTCGCGATCAGGATCTGCTCTTCTCTCTGGCGCGCGCGCATTCAACAACTGGGCTTCCCTCGATATTGCGGAGCCCAGACATCAAAACTGTGACCAATTTCAATTCTAGCGAGACTTTTCTAGTTTAAAGTGTTACGGAGATTGTCCATTCGAACCTCTCAAACAGTAGCAGCCATGCCAAACAGCACTGAGGAGGAAAAGAGCAACACTGTGCTATGCGCCAAAAAACAAATTACACACCATCACCTTTACAAATTTGTATGAGTAAAAGTAACTGTTATATTTTGACAAAATGTTATAGTTTCATGTTAAATAATCTAAAGGTAGAATCTATTAGACCTCATTTTATATCAACAGTGGCAGTTGTAGTTAAAGTTTCAAGATGTGTTTCAGCTAGTATATATTTTTCATAAATACATTCTTTTATTATTATTATTATTATTACTATTATTTAAGACTAGCACACTAACCTAACCATGGTAATGATGAGCCTTTCCTTCTGTGTAATATGTGTATACATTTTTAATATTAGGTAACAAACAGGATAATAATGGGCCCATATAAGTAAATATGCTCCTCTATTTTTAAAAGGGGGAAAGAAAACTTCTTGTAGATTTTGACATCAACAACAAAAATAATGTCACTTGATGCATGTCCTTGTACTGGAAAACCATGAACAAAACTATACAACATAAAAGGAAATGCAACCCAGGATCCATTAAATACAGGTTATGTTTGATGACAGGTCGACACTAGATTTCCAATGTAAAATCTGTCCTGAAGCAAAACCAGTTGAGAAACACTGAGTTAAAGGTACAGACAGGAGCAGTCTGGCTGTGCTGTCGTGCACCTACAGTATATGTTAACTGTTAATAATCATAGGACATTACTTTAAAAGCTCACACAGCTGATGTTATTTTTCATTTAGTAATTAATTTAACATGCTATGCAAACATGCTTTAGTTATATAGCATGTTATAGTTACATGCTATTTTTTATCATGTTTATAATTCTGTTTATTATAATTCTGTTAGCTTCCTTATTTTTTCTATTTAATTTATTTTCAAAAGGGAGACCTTTTTTTACACATACTTCAATAAAATAAATGGTTTCAAGTTTCAATTACAATCAAGTGTTTACTCAAAAATAAATAGATAAATAAAATAACCCTTCTGTTTTCACTGATAATACTAATTGTGTAATAGCGTATGCCGTGATATTTTCTGAGATGGTTATCATACCGTGAAAATCTCATACCGTTGCAACCCTACCTGTGCCTGGTGGAGGCTGAGATGCTGCTACCTGTATTGGTTTAGGTGTAAATAAAGCACTTTGCGCAAACAGAAGCAATTTGCGCAAATGTAAGCATACAGAACCGAACTCTGAGCACTTCTAACTCTAGATGGAGTTGTGGAGCACAGAACCCTGGAAGTGGTGGTGGTGTAGTGGTCTAGTGGTCTAAGCACATAACTAGTAATCTGGTAATCATAAGGACACTGGTTCGAACCCCACAGCCACCACCATTGTGTCCTTGAGAAAGACACTTAACTCCAGGTTGCTCCGGGGGGATTGTCCCTGTAATAAGTGCTCTGTAAGTCGCTTTGTATAAAAGCGTCTAGCAAATGCATAAATGTAAATGTAAATAAACTTTGAAGGAGCAGACTAGTTATTTAATTAAATCCCAACCCTTTGGGATTTTATATTATATTCTAAAGCCGCTTTTTGTATGACCTTATCAATGATTAACTCTTCTGCCACAAGAATGTAAAGCATTTTAATTATCTGAATATATATATATATATATATATATATATATATATATATATATATTTTTTATATATTTAAAGATAACTATGTATAATTATATATTGATATAAATATGTATAATCATTATATATTGAGTTATTGTTATATGAGAGCTTTCTCAGCAAATATTTGTATATGCGATTAATCGCGGTTAATTAATCGGAACACCATGTAATTAATTCGATAAAATTTTTTTATCAATTGACAGCCCTAATTTTAATCAAAAGAATCATCTAATATTATTTCTTTCCACACAGATTTTGTTCCATCAATATTCTGTAAAAATAAGTATTTTTTCCATTTTGATACACTTTGTGACCAGCAAAAATCACATTTGCCTTCAGGTCTGCCTTTAGCCCTGTTGTACCCTATAAATGAACTTCAATGTTATGGACCATAGCGAAGAACACATAATTTTTCAGAATGCTCGAATTTACTTCAAAGTCTTCAAAATAGAGCCAAACAACATTAAGCAAGCTTACAAGGTGAAAACCTTAATTTCTTTAAATTGTAATTCAGTAAATTCCTCTTTCGGTCATTCCAATCAAAATTCCAATTCAACACCCTGTGCAGAGTGTTCAATTTAAAGTCCAATTCCTGAACTGAGATGAATTCAGAGGAAGTTGAAATGTGTAATTTCTGCAATACTAGTGCTTCCGAACAAAAGTGCAAATATACAAATTATTTTAAAATAGCTTTTCGTCCTCATTGATTAAACAAAAAGACAGTCCCACCTCCAACTCATGCCATTGGTTAATTAATAGTGTTGTGCCGGCCTGGATGGACCACTCAAACAAAAAGGAATTTTTATAGCTCCACAGAGACCATTTTTCCAGTTTTTGAACAAATTAACAGATGAATAGTTTACAAATACCTCTTTATATTAAGCTGAGATAGGACATATGTAACACACATTAGCTTTAAATTCAAAATGATACCAAACCCTGACACATGCAGAGTCTTATACACATACTTAAAAGTATACTTCATCTTTCAAGACTTCTAGATTCTGCCATAAACACACACTATGCACACTACCAATCCAAATGACAAGGGGCACAAGACGCAGATCAAGTCATTATTAGCTGTGCCCTCCGTATTGTGTCAGGAATGGAACTGTGATTGCCAGTTATGTGTAATATGCTGTGAATGTGCATTGACATGGCTGACTGCTCAGCAATATACAAGGCAATTAACTTGATTGCCCTATCTCAGACTAACGCTACCGGCCTGCACAAGAGAATGAAGACACAAAGAAATATGGCATCAGACCATCTGCTGGTGCTAAAGCTGTCTTGCATTCTGAAAAGAACAGTTACCCAGCTTAACACTTTATGTTATTAAAACAATTTCCAAACATTACATTGTGTATGTGGGAAAGTGAAAATACTCTTAACAAGAGTAGAACATTATTTAAAGGTTAGCATAACATTGTGAAAATGTGAAAACTTCCTGAAAATGTAATGGTCAACTTGGTAAATACGTTTTCACTCTCAGAAAAAAAAAAACATTTTAAACTTGTACAGATGCGTGGAAGTTGTATTTTGGCTTCACTATACGCAACGCATAATTTTAAAGTTAATTTAAACTGACTGATCTCAGTTCAGGAGACTCAGTGCTGTCAGTAAAGGGTTAAACTTCATGTGTCATGTGACAAAACAACATGGTGCTGACCACAGCAGAGTTTTACATTGAAACCTGTTTGAGTCAAAAGATTAGTCTCTAGTTTCATCCCATATGCCATTTGTAAAATTTGAGCAGTTTATCCTGAAACATCATGCTGCTAAAAACAATATACACTAATGTGTACTTTAGTGCATCTTTTCCTGAGAAATCCTGTATTTACTGTGCATTATGACATTGAGAATCAATGGGTTCATCCAAAAGCTGAAAAAAAACATTTGCTATGAGAGGCTTTATATGGAGTTAGAATGAAAATAAAGTGCATTTCAAACTGTTCTGAGACCAGTGCAGACAGACAGTACACTGGAGGTTAAGTCATTCACTAAATAGGGAGCAAGGGAGGATCATAACTGCATTCAATCCAAACCTCCAAACAAAAATTCAGTTTCAGGCTGCAGATGATGTTTGGACGACTCAACAGACATGGGACAATGATAATCAGTACATAGAATCAGAATTTATAATTATAACAATTTATTTTAAAATGGTTGGCAGGGATTGAATGATGCTGGCTATTACTTAGAATCAGAATTATGTATGCTAATGTCTAATGTAATTGTCAGGGTGCGAGAGAGACAGGACACAAAAGCAGAGGAAACATTTTAATCAAACACAAAAGTGAGGGGTGCTTCGACCAAAACAGACAGGGAACGATAATGTCATGGTCCTCATCATACAAAACCCAACCTGACTGGTTGACAGGATCATGACATCACTGGAGAGCGCACAGCAGTAAAACACGAACGGTGTTCCCAATCAATAGGACCTGTAAGCTCACACAAAGGGGGACACAAACACAGAGGCAGGCCGATACTGTCATGGTCCTATCAGGCAGAACCCCAACGTGACCGGACACTATTGTCTGTAACATCTCAAAAACATGAATAACTAACACTCATGGAAACATAATGTTTTTTTTTTTGGAAAACTATTTGCTCTAGAAAAAAATTTTTTTGCTTGTTTATTAGGTGCTATTAGTTACAAATCAAAAAGGGAAATTACATAGTGAGAACTTTTAGTTATTACTAATAACATTATAAGGATGTTCCATACAGGTTATTTAACAACATTTGTTCCTGACCTTTTACATAATGTAGTCAAAGTTGTTGGAAAGTTCCCTGTTAGGTTCCCACCCCATCTTCTATTGTCCCTGCCCAAACTCATGCATTGGTTGAACCAGAAGTTGGCACGTCTTGATTTGAAAAGAACTTCAGGAAGGCAGCCTACGATTGCCTCGTCTCTGCATATTAGAGGTCTTCACGGGTCCACCCTAACCTGAGGACCCAAGACCCGACCCGGGATTTGGACAGGTTTGGATCCACGTTTTATACAGTCAGCCGGGTCCGGGTCGGGTCCCATTCTAATGCTGCTGGTCCCAGGTCTGTTTAACATTATGTGTAATACCTGAGTCGATCCGAGAAGACCCGGCCATGATCAGACAGTGCTGATGATGTTGGATTCAGAGGCAGCGTGGAGTTAAGGTACACAATAGAAAATTAGCAGTGCTAATGGCAATGAAAGAGAAATCATTATTATAGTTCAAAAGGGCAAACAGTCGAAGTTCTCATGCGAGATACAAAAAAAAAGGAGGATGGACTTTAAGTGTCACGGCCAGGCACAGGGGAGAAGGGTACTAACGTCACATTAGGCAAGACACAAAGTTTTGTTTTCACAACCTGTAAATTAACTTGTTAATAGCAATCAGCTGTGAAATCGGTTTTGGTCAGGTCTGTGCCTCCCGGCCGGGTCTGGGTCCCAGCTTTCAAATAATAGATGGGTCTGGCATTTCTCGGTTCTGCATAGGTACGGATCCAAGCTTTCAAATAATAGATGGGTCCGGTTTGGGTAGTACATTTCCTGGTCTCTTTGGGTTCGGGCACACATTTTTGGACCCGTGAGGACCTCTACTGCATAATAAACTTGGACAGGAGAAAGTATTTTAAAATTGGATAAATTATACACTTCACCTTTAAATGACACTGTAGACAACGTTTAGGGTCAACAAAAAACAATCTTGGGGGTTTTGAGCCCACACTAACACACTAGCAAGAAAATGAGACATGGCCCAATGTTGCTTTGTTGAATGAAAGGCTGTGAATATATATGCTGTATTAGGAGCCAACAATTACATGCAAAATTACTAGAAAGGGAAGGGGCTGTGAAACAAACAGTGAGCAAACAGGAGGCGGGAGAAGACAAAACGGATGAATCCCGAGGGATGAAACCAGCCTCCTGCCTTGCTCAAGAAACCTGACTGCAGCTAGTTAAAATGCCATGACTGAAATCCAGACATCAAGTGTGAAGAAATGTGTCTAATATCTGTCTGTTCCCAAATACACAGCAGACAGTTGGCAAAATATAATAATAATAATAATAATAATAATAATAAAACTTTTAGCTGTTAATAAACAATGCAAATTCATGGTTTTATTTAAAGACATACAAATAATTTACATTAAACAGAATTAAAAGGCATAGTACACCAAAAAATGAAAATTCTGTCATTAAGGGGGTAACACTTTACATTAATTAACCCTTTGTTAAGGGGTTATAAAGGAGTTAATTAATGATTAATAACTAATTTACAAATGCATTATAAATCACTGATATGCGGTATATATGACATCATGAATAAAAATGATGACTTTCATGCAATATTTGCCAAATAGTGATCCATTTCACCTCACATGATATAAATGCTTAATAACATTTATTTAACATTAGAAACCAATGATTAATGACTATAGATTGTAGCTGACATAATCCAGCCTTTTAACCTCACTATACTAATATACTTTTGCTGCATTGTGACTTAAATGATGAATTAGGGCATTTTATGTTTTTGATTAAATAATTATGAATAAGTGTATTTATTAAGCATTGATAACATAGAAGTTAACATCCTCCCTATTTAACAAGTATTTCATGAAATTGCCCTTTTTATGCATGTTGTTATAACAGATCCCTTTAAAAAACAACAACAAAGGGAAGATTCATGTAAAGTCTTTCCAGATAAGAAATAAGGTGACATTTAGCTGAATGTTAGGGTCCTCAGTCTCCATTCACATTCATTATACGGAAAAGAGCAGCGTCAAAAAGTTTTCTTTTGCGTTTCATGGAATAAAGTAAGTTATATGGATTTTGGGTGAACAAACAATCAATTTAATTTCCATAATGTGATATATTTACAAGGGAAATAATATAGGGTGGGTTAATTTAGTTGGTAAATGTCATTTTTCCCTGCCCACACAGCTTTGGTTACGTCAACAGAAAAGAAAAATAGTAAGAAAAAAGCACTGTCATAAAAAACATTTCTTTACTAGAATGATGAAGTATGCGGCAAGGACATTTAATATTAAGAAAGTAAATATAATGATTTTAATGTCTTTTTA
The DNA here is from genome assembly GCF_025860055.1 of Xyrauchen texanus. Classification (NCBI taxonomy): domain Eukaryota; kingdom Metazoa; phylum Chordata; class Actinopteri; order Cypriniformes; family Catostomidae; genus Xyrauchen; species Xyrauchen texanus. Next base: position 27,091,433 of record NC_068311.1, read on the forward strand.
ATGTCTAATATTTTTTTTTTATCAAATTAATTACATGATATGCCGATTAATTTATCAAATGAATCATAATCAGCTGCATATACCAATATTTACTGAGAAAGGCCCCCAAATAAAGATAATTTAATATACAATTATTAAAATAATTATAAATATAATATATGTAAAAAATAATTTTAAAATAATGGATTTCCTGAGGTTTTATTATTTTACTTATTTTTCAATAATTCAAAGGTCTGGAGTAAATTATTGTGCTTTACCACCGTTACCGCACCTCAATAAATAATTTCAGGTTTTTTATTTCAAGACATTTTCAGATTTTCATCCCCAAAACACTTTTGTGAAAAGAACTACTTTCTTGTACACGGATTCAGGGTCTTACACGTTTGAAAGCGTCATTTTAGAACTAGTAACGCAGGCTAATGCTGCTTTTAAACACATATTGGAGAAACAAGGTAGTGTGTGTGTGTGTGTGTGTGTGTGTGTGTGTGTGTGTGTGTGTGTGTGTGTGTGATTACCTGCATCAGTTGAGGCTCTCGTCAGCTGTATTCGTCAGTAATATTGCTTCAAATTGCCAAACTGTTCTTTTAACTACACTTCTCAGTAGCAGGGTGGTGTTGCTATACTTGTATGTCGCTTTTCAGTTGCAAAACGGTTTTCACTAAGCAGGGGGGTTGTGTTGACATCAAGGTTCTGTGTCTTGCTCGCGAGTGTCTATGTACAATGACGAACCAAAACAATATGACCATCTCCCTAATATGCTGTTGGTCCTCCACGTGCCGCCAAAACAGCGCCGACCCGTCGAGGTATAGACACTACAAGACCTCCAGAGCCCTAAAATTGGTCAAGACGCTATGACATAATGAGTCTGCTTTGGGCCAATCACAAATTATTGATGGAGATGATTCAGTTACTCAGGCGCCTGTTAGGTGTAACGCGTTACAAAGTAAAGCGTTACTGTAATCTAATTATTTTTGCGGTAAAGCAGAAATGTAATGTTACTTTTAAAATGAAGTAATCTGATTACAGTTACAGACACAAATTAAATTGCGTTACTTGGTTTACACATTTATTGCTAAGACCATAATCTTAACTAAGTAGAATGTATTTTAAAATGTATCACGTTCCTATGTTAGTACTTTATGTGTATTGCTGTGTCAGCTAATGAGCATGCAGTCTAACAAACCACCATGGCATAGAGGACACATATCAAGATGACAGCAGATGTGTGAGCGGTATTACTGTGGATGATGCGGAGTGTAGCTGTTTATTCAAATTGAAAACGAAAGCTAAGTATTTCAAGATTTCATGCGCTCACAATCAATCTCAGCTTGTATTTTTCGCAGGTTTGATTGGTTTTATAGTAAGTAACTTCAAAGTAACTAGTAATCTGATTACTTTCCCCACAAATTAATTAATTCATCCAATTTTAGAGAAGTAATCAGTAATTAGTAGTTGATTACTTTTCAAAAGTAACTTACCCAAAACTGGAGTCAAAATATGTCATCAAATTGTACAGACAGTGAAATTATTTAATTTAGTTGTAGGATATGAAACATGTTTGATGTTTTAGAGTTGACTATAGAGGAAACAAGCATTTAGTGAAGCTTAGCTTTTAACCTCCCTCACTTTAAACTCACGTCACATTGTTTACCCACCCAAAAATGCACCCAAATGTGCTTGACCCATTTCTTTCATGAGATTTGCTACTCGGAATAGTATCAGCAACAACAAAGGCAGTTCCTGTACCTCCATGTCTGTTTACATCTGTCATGCGTCTCCTAGAAGGAGTGGGTGTGTTCTGCACGAGTTTGTGATCGGAACAGCTTGACAGCCGGAGTTTTCTCAGTCAAATAATTTTACAGCAATTCACCAAGTTAAGTGTGAATGTCAATTTTGTTTTATTTATTTATTTTTCTGTGGTAGCCTGTATGGCTCTTTTAAATAATTTGGTGAAGTAATATGGAACCATTTTGCGGTCAAGACCTGGAACTACTTCATAACCGTGCGTTTACTGAAAAACACTTGTACACATTAGATTGTCTGTCAACCAATCAGAATCAAGAATTTAACAGCCCTGTGTTATAAATAATATAATTCAGACAACTGAAATTGAATTGGCTACACTACATCATATACATCATAACTTTGTACAAGCTCGTGAGTTCAGGCAATTAAATGCGAAGAATATATTGTCGTTATTAAACGAGGAAGCACTTTCGGCTGTGGACAGTATTTTCAAGATGAGGACTTACAGCAGTCGCTCAAAGGTGGAATTGTGAAACGCTTTTAAATCTGAGCTGTACCATCATGGTTTCAATGGAATGATTACACATCACAACTGACACAAGAGTGATGGTTTGACATGGTTAGAAGTCGGATGGAGAGGGGATATGGGTCTCTCCACTCCTTCACATCCTGCGTCATCCCCCATCAGGTCTTTCACCAAGTACCTTTAAGGACTGTGAAAACACATACACCTAAGGGATAGAGGTAGAGTCTCTTTAATAGGGTTTACAGTTTTTAAAGTGTTTTTAAATCGTTCTGCTGACGAAACATTGAAAAAATATCTTTCCAAGAAATTTCAGAAGACAAAAAACTCCAGAAAACATGAGTTTAGGATAATTGGATGTGATAAAGGAGTTTTCTGATCATTTTATACAGTGCATGTCTTTGAAGAGGCGATAAGTCTACCCCTCACTGTCGCTTTTTAATTTCCTGTCAAAGGTCAAAACTGGGGCTACGGTGAATAAGGTCTTTTGTTGGTTTGACGAGGCGTGTGGCCTATACAGGCGGGACGCTGACTGCCCCCTGCTGACACAAATTTGCAAATAAATGAAGGTAGTACATAAACATTGAAATGCTCTGATGGTAGGAATGTTCCTTATTACGAAATTAACCTACAGATCAGGGGCATGATTCATTTTCGATAATAACATGTTATTTTTTTATATTATTAACTGCACTAAATTAACACGTTAAATCACCAGACCTTGTTTTTACTTATCAGATTGCTATTCGATCATGAAAAGATACAAAAGCCGCAACTCGGCCAAGTGTAAATGTATCTGGTTGTTCAGGCCACATAAGTAAACTTTCCTTAAAAATTTCCAGAATGCAATGTAAAAACCAGGGAGCATCATGCTCACTATGTTCCCTTACCGGAAACGGCGTCATGTCTTCTAAAATCCTTCAGTTCTTTAGAAGATGACTGCAAGTGTAAAACTACAAAGTCTTATTTTCTCTTTAAGAGATGTTGTTTATAATGTATTTAATCCCAAATGACCATGAAAGGGAAACAATCTTAAAACATTTGTTTTTGAAGAATATATAAAATACTCTCCTTTATATTTTGATATCTTAATCTTTCTAAATAACACTGTTTGTTTGAATATCTACAAAGAAAATGCACAATAGTGTCATTTATACAACAATGATGTTAATTAATACCAGTTGTGATTTTATGCACCCAATGTTCAATGGATTATCACCCTTGCCAGTGCCCGAATTTGTGTTTAAGATATACTGATTTATGACATAGCTAAGGCTAAGGGAGCTAAGGCGTTTTAATCAGCTAATGGAGCTGATTAAAACGCACCCGCAAACATATGGAAGTTTCCCAAAATAAGGCACAAAACAGCTGTTCCTTTTGTATCTCAATTTTATCCACCACTCATTTTGCTATTTTATTTATTTATTTATTTTGACTAAAAACGTCAATCTCTTATCAGTGAACAAGTCCCTCACTCTTGATTTTCAGTAACCAGTTCATTCTCATTCACTCTCCCTCTCTCCCTTCCTGTGTTTGTATTTGTAGGTCTTTCTCTTCATGTACGTATCAGGTTGCAATGTCACCACTCCCTAGTGGCTTTCCTTGGCGACAGTGGTGTTGGTTGCCCCCGGTCTTGCCCTCTCACTGATCAGTCTCTAATCCTCGCTGATGGGGGTCTGCCTGGGTCTGCACTGGGATTAGGGGGGCATGGGACCACGTCTCTGGGGCAGCTGGTTGTCCCCCACAGAGACAGGAAGCTCAGAAATATATGCTGAGACAGGAACTCTGACGAGATGATTGAAAGGAAACACAGACTTCTAAAAATGTTTTTAGTATTGGTTACTAAGGCAAGCATCACTATGATTATTGCTCATACTTCCGGTAGTGGATTTGTTCTGAACCCTTAACCCTAAGTATTAAATTGTGGTGGGTAACTCATCCTACACTGATTGCGCTATGCAAATGAATGATACCTAAAATTGTGCATATTACTTAATACAGCAGTGTTGGGGAAGCTAATTTGAAATGGGGGCTTCCCAAGATAAAAGCTACTCATTTTTTATAATGATTAAACTAAAGTCAAGCTACTCTTTTAAAAAGGTAGTTAGCTACACTAAAAGCTACAGTACTAACACAAATTAGCTAACTACATTAAAGTTATTAAAAGAAGAAAATAGTTTGAAATCTATAACAGTCAGATGATATTTAATTCAGTTTTATATTAGGTTATATCACACGGCTCTCTGGAATACTTGATTCTGATTGGTCTATGGCATCATCTAGTGGTCTGATATGTCTGAGTAACAACCACACGTCCGGGAATTACGGCATAGCACACCGGTCATCCGCATATTGCAAGTCATTTTTCCTACTTCTGCAAACCGGAGGTAGAATTTGGCTTTTCAGTAATTTCTTTCTTCTTACATAATTACATAATTTCAATGCAAATCAGTATTTGATATCCATTTCTTTATTTATTTGGCTAGTAGCCGTGTAATAATCAGGGATAATGTACAGTCAGCTTGTTGTCATTGCAATGACCAAGTGATGGAAAAAGAACCTCTTAACGCTATTTTTTGTACAAAACAAACCCAGAAATCAAGTGCTTTGCAGCCTCTTTAAGGCACAATTTAATTTCTTTACTATCACGAAAATGCAGAATGAAACATTGTTTGCAAGCGCTATTCATGTTGAGTTCAAAGTGACACTTGAAGCTGGCATTGATGCCAGAAGCAAATCATGAATGCAGCTTCACTGTTGCTGTAGGAAAGCAGATAGCCACAGTCTGTTTAGGATGAGAGTTTGAGAGGTTTAATGTGCATTGCAATGAATGCTCAACCTATGGCTGCATAGTTCTTTCAATTAGTCAACTTCCCACTCAGACTTTGCAAAATGTCTTTAATTTTACTTGAATTGTTGCTATTTTAGTGCATTTATTTCTTTATACTGTGGAAGGCTTTGTTTGGATAATGTTAATAAAGCATTACATTGTTAAATGTTGTTTTGTTTTCTAAGATGGAAATAAATTCAGTTGACCGAAGTATTTATAGTGCAACATTTCAGAAATGTAAAAAATATGTAAATAATCTTGATTAACTATGAAAAATGATGAGATTACTCAATAACTAAATAATCGATTGACAGCACTAACAAATGGACATGAAATATTGATTTGAGTTATTTTATTAGTTTCCTTGTAAAGATCACAAAGTGATACGAGAAGTGGAAAAGGTGACTTGCAATACCAGGATGGCTGGTGAAATGTCACTTTATTTATCACCCGGTTGTACGGCCATTATTCAGAAATATTATACTGCTGGAAGGCACAATTGACAAATCAGAATAGAGTATTCCAGAGAGCTGTGTAATAAGTAAGCAATATCACATGGGCAAGAATGCTGTTGTTCTGAATATCAGTGTTACGATTCCCTTTTGTCTGCCCCGCATTTCACATGTCACCATCACAAACTACATTTCCCATAGTTCCCTGCCCTCATCACTGCCAGCAGTCACTCATTGTTTTCACCTGTTTGTCGTTTAGTCTCATTACCTTTTGTGTATTTAAACCCTGTTTGTTCTCCAGTGAATGTCGATCGTTGAATGTTGATGTATGTTTCACTGCCTTGGATGTTCCGATGTTTGCTCCGTTGCCTGTCTTGCCGTGTTTTCTTCCTGCCGTGTTTTCCCAGTTCTGTGTTCCTCCGATGTGTTCGTGTTTTAGTTTCAGTTTTTCCCCCCGTGGATGTTTTCTTTTGTTCCTGCTTGTTTGTTTTCACTTTGTCAATAAAGAACCCGCACTTAGATCCCACTCCTTGTCTGCCCTCGTCTGCATTCATAACAATCAGCACGGTTGTGATTCAGCCACATTCCTAGGCGGTTGTGTATCATGGACATATTGCGGCAAGCAGAGTGATACAAATGAAGCTTCCCAGTGCTGTTATACTAAATATCAACACTCTTGATATGCCCAGTTGTCCACAATGCAGTATTTATTTTAACATTTTAAATTAGAACCAATGTTTGCATTCTCCTTACACCTACTTTACTTACAGTAAAAACATATTTTTACATGAATTGGTTAAATTAATATATAACAGTTCTATCCAAGAATCTGATTGGACGAGAGACGTTCCATGAGCACTGATGGTCTGACACCATCAGCACTCCAACGCTTCACTGTGTGTGTTCTTCGCTTGTGTTCATGCTGTTCTAAACTAAACTGTAAGAGTAGTGCATATGTGTACAGAGTTGCTGTATAAGTGTCTCTTACATCTCCTACATAGTTTTTATTTTATTATTTGAAATTACATATGTTAGCCAGCAGGTGGTGGCAAAAGATCATTTGTGTGTGTTATATGAGCCAGTTAGGTGATGTGAAGTGAATCCGTCAGTCAGTGTTTACATACAACAGCGCTCCGTGATCGCTCCTATTACTACTACAGCTAGAAAATAGCTTTAAACAGCTTTAAACGAACAACATCAGCATTACGGCTCATCACAGCTGAGAGACACAACATACAGATTAATTACACAACTCAAGGCACTTACCTCTTACTGGAGTTTCTACATGGGAGAAAAAGTGGCGGAGGACATTGCGGTTTCTATAGTGAATGACTCTTGCACTCCGGCTACCGCGAAATAGTGAGGAATACCCAACTTGAACGGCTATTTTTCCACTGAGAAAGCTGATCTTCAGAAAGCTGACAGCATCTCTGCTGACACACTCACACACACACACACACACACACACACACACACACCCATCCATTCTTGTTTATACAATAACTTGGTCGAAACAGCACAAGCTGCGATACTATTAAGTTACATTTTTAAATTATTAATGAAGGCTTGGAACCAGCAATGGCAGATTCTGATCCGCTGCGTAAAAAAGTGGATCCATGCACAAATGCGTTTTTATGAACATACTCAGTTCTTCCTAATTTTTTTTTAAATGTATTTGTTCATTGAACTGTTGTATATAAGCAATATCACACTTGCAATAGTTCTATATGGCCCTACATCAGTGCTGATGTCAGGCCATATCGCACTCTTTCTCATGTGATATTGCTTAAACATATTATTCATATTTTTTATATTTTAACAACTTGCAGCATATCATACTGTATGTTGACTGTCAAAATGAAAAGAAACAGACAGCACAATCAGACATAACAACCCAATGCTGCTCCTAACATAAAAAAAAAAAATGTGGGCAACTGGAGATTTTAAATGCTGTCCTCTCCTCACCCCCTTTCATGAATTAAAAGAACAGTCTGCAGGGAGCAGCATAGTTAATTCTGATCAGATCTCTCTCTCCATTTTCCCTGGCGTCTCTCTCCACCTGACAGACATAGATGGGATCTGACAGTAAACAGGCGAGCGGATGCCTTGCGCGTGATTGACATGCCGGCAGGTCGCCGCTCGCCTGCCCAGCACCTAATCCTGCCCTGTCAGGTCTAATTGGAGAGGTGGAGTCCTGTGTCACAGGGGCAACTGATTGGCAGGACCCTGGCTTTGCATAGATATGAGCAGCAGATGAGGGATGCGCTACTACTCCACTGCTAATAGAGATATGGAGGCTGATATCAACACACACACACACACACACACACACACACACACACACACACATATATATATATATATATGTATATTCAACACATAAATCTCATACACTTATTCACCTTACAATGCACCTACAAACATATAAAGCTTAAATGCACAAGTCACAATCAGTCACAATCAGACTGATCAGTATTTTAGGGATTATGAGGGTCTCTGATCTGAGAGGGGGGTCATAGTGTGGTGGCATTTCAGGGACATTAATGATTTGTTGCGGATTTGTGTGAAATGTTTGGGTTAGATTTGTGTTTGTGAGCAGCACTAACCTCCAATGACTCCAAAGTCCTCCAACGACTTGAGGAAAAATTGTATAATAAATTTGCCAATGCCAAGGTCATGGGTTCAATTCCCAGGCAGAACACAACTTGGCAGCCTGATCTCATCAAAATTACGTGACTGTAGCAACATTTTATTTTATCAAAATTATATTACTTGGTTCCTTACTCATTTTGCAGCAGTTTCAAGGTGAAATGTCCACTGTGTGGCACTAAAAGCGAGCTATGTTATGCAGTTTAAAGAGGCAGTGCCTCACTTTAACCCTATAACGCCATGTGTATCAAATATGTTACAACGTTTGATGGCTCCTTTTTCACTCTCTATTCAGGCTGACGAGATAAACAACCTATGGTAAGTTAAGTTTTACATATTTATGGCAACATCTAGTGGTTATATATGAAAAAGGTGATTTCATTGTTTATATCAATCTTTTTAAAATGGCTGCTGACTTGTGTGAAAAGAGGCTCTTATGTTGGGATAAATTACAGCTTATTTTAATAAATGAAAGTGGCAGTAATTATACTGTAACTGATACAATAAAATGAGTATTTGCTGAATAAGCAACTTGTGCTTGGTTTAATTTTATTGAATATTAATTTACTGAAAACTCCCCTTTGAAATCCATGTATCAAATATGATACAACAGGCTTTTGAGGTATATCTCTCAATTACCATTCCATTCATGCCCACCACAAAAACGATTTTATAAATGTTTTTTAATCAAAGAGCTTTGAAACACATACAAACATATATCTGACATATACAGTTTATAAGATATATTTAAAGTGTGAACTAATATTTCTGTGTATTTTCATATATGCAGCTTGCTCGATCAGTATAAAGATCTCATTATTTTACATTACAAGCTATTAATGATGTCATCTTACCATACGTTCCTGAGACCCAGTGAAAAAAGTTTTACAATTTCTCTTTTTTAAATGTCCATATAGTGTTTGGTGCATAAAATACACATGATAAAATGTGTTTATTGAAAAAAGATTTTTTTATTCATATTATATTTGATGTGCTGAATTGAACTATGATACATTTTAATTCATATTTATAGACCAAGGAGAGGAAGATTTCATGGCAAATCTTTTAAATATTTGGTATCTCTGAAAAGCCCAGGGAGTTCTCTGATAATACCCCAAGATTTAATACTGTCGCATATATGGGATAAGAAAATCTTAAATAACAAATGTCCTACACCAAAATTAATTGCTGGGCCTCAGGAGGATAATGACCTTTAAAGCCTAACGTATCAAATATGATAAATACATTTTGGTTTCTTTTTATAGTTGGTCTAATGGTCCTAAAAACAGTTTAATGTAAAAAAAAAAATGGAATGTTCTAACAATTATTTCATATGTTATGCTTTACAAGATTAAAGGGATTGTTCACCCAAAAATGAAAATTCTTTCAGAATTTACTCAACCTCATGTCATCCCAGATGTTTATGACTTTCTTTCTTCTGCCGAACACAAACAAAGACTTTTAGAAATATATCTTAGCTCTGTAGATCCATACAATGCAAATGAATGTGTACCAAATCATTGAAGCTCCAAAAAGCACGTAAAGGCACTATAAAAGTAATCCATACGACTTCAGTGGTTAGATTCATATATTTCAAAGTGATATGATAGATGTTGGAGGGAAAAAGATAAATATTTAACTACTTTACTATAAATTCTCCTTCCTGCTCAGTAGGTGGCGATATGCACGAATAATGTGAATCACCAAAAACAAAAGAAGAAGAATGTGGAAGTGAAAGTGGAGATTGTGTTTGCATATCATTTTTGAGTAACTTATTTCCATTAAAATTTTTCTATTTATTCATCATACCATTTGCTGTGCTTCTGTATCTTCTCATCTGCAAGTGTGTGTGTATGTGTCCTCTCCAGAGTTTTAATCTAAGTGTGTTTGTTGCGTGACCCTGGCATTGCGTGTGTCTACTGCAGAGTGATTGACAGCTGCCACTGACCTGTAGCAGTCAGAAAGCCAATGTAGAGGTCACCAGGTCAGACGGAGCAGCGTTGCTCCAGAGACAACCTCAGCCCCTCATCTGCATACAAGCCTTCATTAGCAGCACCACACAGCATGAATAACAGCACCATAAATTAATAAGGCAGCTACAGGAGAGTTTGCGGGAGAGACCACATTTAATTAGGCAAGGTACAGTTGCAGTGGCCGCCATATTTAAGAGTTTAATAAATATTGTAGACCACATCTTCTGTGCACACTATCCAAATTCATTGTAGATGAGCAAATTTATTTAATCATGAATTTAACTGAATTCATCCATCTGCACAACAAAATCACACAGTAATGCAATTCTGATATTTGGCAGCAAACAAGATGTAAATGTTGTATGTGAATGTCGGTGAAACAGTGAAAAGGTGGCTTTACTCTCCAAAAGAGATTCTGCTGATATCTAGAAACAATGACATTGCTGCCGTAAAAGAGAGATTGTGGTAGACAGACATACTGACAGACAGACTCTAAAAGAGAGGAAATCAGCTCAGATGTCACAGGAAGTAGGCTCTGCCAATCAAGATGGACTGAGTGTGAGCTGACTGGGGCGCAGTGGGGATGGAGCTGGGATGCCCGCTGAGCTCTGGAGGAAATTCTCAGGGCAATCGATGAAAGGGATTATGGCTGGGTTTTGGGCTCAAAGACCTGGATCTTTGCATTATCCTCTAGGGTAATGTTGGGAGCACAAGTGGAGAGCTAACCTTGAACTGTCAAGTGCGCATGAAGGGCTTCTGAAAGCTAGGCAGGAAGATTCGCAGGGACCGCTTCAATGCGCAGAGCCGCTCGCGCGTGCTCACAAACCTTATTCAATATTCTATGGAAGATGGAGCTACACAAAGTTAGAACTTGAGGGAGGAGGGGGGTGCTTAACTCACTTCTTGCTATACTTGTGATAGAATCATGCCAGGCATTCATACTGATTCTGAATGGTCAATGCAATCATCTTCACTCGCTGCTCCCTGGGTTGAAACAGAACTCAACGCCTGAATTCACGACACATTACAAAATGAGAACATAAAAAACACGCATACGAGAAGACCATGGGGAAATTACAGGAGAGCTATGGTGAATCTCAGAATTAAACAGCATAATTAATCATAGTGAAAAAAGTTGGAGAGAAAAACAAACACACACATTGCTAATAAACTTAATAATAATTGCTTTTCTTTTCCACATCAGAAAATGTAATCAGCTCAACCATGAACTGTCTAATCTGCATCCGCCTTCTGCGGTGCCAAAAACAATGACCTGAGCACTAAATCTGTGCAGGAACGTTGACCAGCATATGGAAAAATTATTTTAGTTTAGGTTAACATGAAAAAGTATCTCTTATTTTACAGAATCAGAATTGAAACTGATGTCTGATGCAATTTACAGTGGCCCCAAAATATACACTCACTGAGCACTTTGGAACATTATAGTCCTAATAAACTGCCTGATGTGGTCTTCTGCTGTTGTAGCCCATCAGTATCAAGGTTCGATGTGTTGCGCATTCTGAGACGCTATTCTGTTCAATTCAATTATACAGAGTGGTTATCTGAGTTACCATAGCATTTCTTTCAGCTCAAACCAGTCTGGCCATTCTCTGTTGACCTCTCTCATCAACAAGGCATTTCTGTCCACAGAACTGCCCCTCACTGAAATACTCAAACCAGCCCATCTGGCACTAACAATCATGCTATGGTCCAAATCACTGAGATCACATTTTTACCCCATTTTGATGGTTGATGTGAACATTAACTGAATCTCCTGACCCGTATCTGCATGATTTTATACATTACACTGCTGCCACACGATTGGCTGATTAGATAATCGCATAAATAAGTAGGTGTACAGGTGTTCCTAATAAAGTCATTAGTGAGTGTATTTGTACACTTAAAGGGATAGTTCATCCAAAAATGTAAATTCTCTCATCATTTACTCTCGAGTTTCTTTCTTCTGCTAAACACAAAGGAAGACTTAGAACTATGTCTCAGCTCTGTAGGTCCATATACAGTAATGCAAGTGAATGGTGACTACAATTTTGAAGCTCCAAACAGCATATAAAGGCAGCATAGTAATCCATATAACTTCAGTGGTTAAATTCATATCTTCAGAAAAAATATGCATGGGTTAGAAACAGATCAATATTTAAGTCCTTTTTTTTTTACAATAAATTCTCCTCCCAACCCAGTTGGTGGTGATATGCACAGCAAATGAGAATCGCCAAAAACAAAAGAAGAATGTGAAAGTGAAAATATACATTGATCGTAAAAAAGGACTTAAATATTGATCTGTTTTTCACCCACACATCATATCGCTTCCGATTATATGGATTTAACAACTGGAGTTGTATAGATTACTTTTTTGGAGCTTCAAAGTTTTGGTCACTATTCACTTGCATTGTATGGAGCTAAAGAGCTTAAATATTCTTCTAAAAAATGTTGTTTGTATTCAGCAAATAAAGATATTCATACACATCTGGGATAGGATGTGGATGAGTAAATGATGAGAGGATGATGAATTTCATTTTTAGGTGACTTATTTCTTTAAGCCATACGTCATTGCATTAGATAACAAAATATCTAAGCAAATGGCATCTAGAAACAAATGATGCTAGAACCTTTTTCTTCTTAAATAGGTAGCATGAAATATCACACCTGTCTCTGAAACAGCCCTATAGGCTCGGTAAACAGCAGCGGAAATGGTTTGTGCGTCAGATCGTTTGTTTAGCTAATCAGATGAATTTCTGCCTGTCAGTCATTGAGTGCGTTCACTGTGGAGGCCGCATATGCTCGTATAAGTGCTGTTGCGGTGTCCTGTTCCCGCAATATTCACAGGGTCGGACGGGGAAATGCTCAGGAAGACCCATCGCCCTCCATCAGCTCCAACACAACGGTCTCTAGTGTGTTTGTGCGCATGTCATTGGAGAGCAGGGCTTTGGAAAGAGGGGGCATGGCCCATTCATCGGCTAGTCTGGTGGAAGTTCCAGAAAGGCTAAAATTGTTTAAAGCACCTTTTAGTGTCATTAAATTTTTGTGGCCCCTGTATACACTATTAAATTCAAAACAACTGCCCAAACAGGATTATGAAAGTTGGCGTCGAACCTCATCAACAAAAAGGTCAAGCTCAATTTTTTGGGTAAAAAAAAAAGAAATGAAAGTCAAAGGAAAACAAAAATGAGACAGTATGTGCAACACAAAAATTGACAAACTAAGCCACGTCTTGGGTGTCGGAAGCTGTTCTTGGCTGTTTTCAGCTGATACCAGTACAAGCCCCATTTATAGCAGCATTCATCAATTTGACCATCAGATGATCAATAACAGCATCCTTACTCCCGGCACCACCATCAATCGAGGTATAAGAATCGAAACACCCACAGTGACCCGGATAATCGATGTCCACTCTAAGGACAAACGTTGGGCTCTGGAATCTCTGAAATGTAAGTCCGTATATGAATAGGGGAGTCAGGGGCTAGTTGTCACATTTTTACTCCAGTTTCATTTTTTAAAGTACATTTCTGTAAAGGCACAAACTTTAAAAGTCTTGGCTATATATATATATATATATATATCAGTGGCGGCTGCTGGTCTTTCAAAGAGGGGAAGCTCATTTTCGGCCTACATTATAAACTTATTTACCCTATTTTTTGCACTAAATCAATCTTAGGTGTTGATCTGCCCTGCTGTTTAATTCTAATTTTTTCCTCGTAAGGAAGACTTTCAAATGGCTTCGCCAAAATCAGGTCTACAATATTAGCACCGTCTGCCATCGTGCGCAGTTTCACCCGTACGACGCTAGCCTAGCCTACTGTATGAATGAACGAACGAACGAACGAACGCTCTAAAACAAAATATATTAAACTTGGTAAAACTGAAACAAGGAATGTGGTGTATAATTGTGTGAAATGTATTATGCAAATTGACTAGCAATTTCGCCAAACAAATATAAAGAAATAGGTTGCAGCAGTTTGTCTTTCGACTACACTTGAGAAATCCGCGATGGGACTGAGTGCGAAATAGCTTCAGTGACTTCTTATAGTACAGATTCGCTGTCAATCAAAAGGAGATGCAGTCTTTCGACAGATCCTCCAATCATCACGCTGAAGCCCGAGTCCGGGCCAGCCCACTCCTCATTCACCCCCAGAGACGCTGAGCGTCCGTGGGCGGGACATAATCGCAGCATTTATCCAATGACCGTCTATTTTCGGAGCACTGAACAAAACTGTTCAGAGCAGCCCCATTGAAGTCAATGGACGCTCGGCTTCAACAGGGAAATGCACTGACGCTACGGGAATGTATGAGAAGTAAATCGAGTCAGCCGACCTGCTATATGTAATGTAGCTGATTCTGAACGAACTCGTCTTCGAGATGAACGTGTTCTAACGCATTTTTAGTCAATAAATTGTTTACACAATAGTACATATTTGACCATTATTTTTTTGACATTATAGGGGAAGCTGAGCTTCCCTTGCAGTCTTAAAGAAATCCCCACTGATATATATATATATATACACACATACAGTACTGTGCAAAAGTTTTAATTTTGCTTATTGATAATGTCTTCAAAAATTAGGCAATAAATAGTTTTCATTTATCAATTAATGTCATACAAAGTCCAGCAAACATAAAAAAGCTAAATAAATATTTTGTCTTACCACCTTTGCATTTAAAACAGCACCAATTCTCCTAGATACTCCTGGATACAGTTTTTCTTGGTTGTTGGCAGATAGGATGTTCCAAGATTCTTGGAGAATTTGCCACAATTCTTCTATCTGTCTCTTTATGTAATCTCAGACTGACACAATGTATAATGGGGGTCTCTGTGGCTCCATGACATCTGTTGCAGGGCTCCCTGTTCTTCTATTCTAATCGTTTCTATTTGCAAAATAAATGTTTGGGAGTCTAACATTTATATTTCCTACTGACACAATAACGCTGAAGATATAAATAATGATCTTAAGACAAATGCTTTTGTGAAACATCTTATGTGCCTAAAACCTTTGCACAGTACTGTGTGTGTATATATATATATATATATATATATATATATATATACACACACATACACGCACTGTATATATAAACATTTGAACTTTTCAACCATTATTGTCCTGGTAAAAGGATACACAGTACACATATTTAACTTTTGTGACAATACCGAAACGAGTTGTTGCACTATATGGGGTCTGGTCACACTAATTTAAATATGATCAAAAGTAAAGAAAGCCATCTGCCACCACATACAGCATCTTCAAATCAACTTTTCAGTTAAAATCTACCTTCTTTTCATGTCCCTTGCCTTAATATATCTCGGTGTTGACTTTTTACACAACAGCCATTACAAAAATGATAGGCCTGTAGAAATGTTCATTTGGATAGGACCTTTTTCAGAGACTGTGATGACACATTTCTGCCTTAAATTAGAAATGTAGATCTTGTCAACTTTTTAAACATTTATATCACATTTATATCACTATACTTAACTTTTCTATTTTGCTCTAGGAGAAAATGGGTACGCAAACATAATATTTGCTGTAGTCTCCTATTTACCGCTGTAGATGTTTATCCCGCCATCAATCTTTTCCCTGAATGTGGAAATGTTTTTCGGTCTCCAGTGTTTTTACTTGCATTGGTGTATGTTCTTAGTAGATCATGTGACGTTAAGTGTTTAGTATTAAATTAGTAAAAAATAAATAAATAAATAAAAAATAGATACATTTGCTCGAAAGTGCTTATACTTTACAGAGTCATTATGATTTTTGAAAGTGCCTCACTCGTCAAAGTTTAAGGAGTGGGTGGATGACATGAAGCTATGAACTGAGGTCAGTTATGTTAGAGGGGCAATCAGTAATTTTTTCCTCATTAAAAAAACATTAACTCCTAAAAGACATGAATTGTAATTTTACAATACATGTAGGAAATCATGACCACTCAACATTAAAATGAAGAGTCCGGTCATATCAGTAACCTTATAAAGCTGTTTTATTCTACATGGAGAGGGTCCGCATATGGGGGCTGTCATTTTAGAATCACAGGACCATCCGAATACTACTCTCTTAATCTCAGTAACAGTCCTGTTATTTGACACTTTCACTCATTGATTAAAATAATCATGGCTGACTGTGAATAATACATTTCTACAATGACATCTGAAACTGAAAACTATTGATTTTAAACCATGCTGCATTCAAGCCACTGGTGTCAGTGTAGCTCCAAGATGACACAAAGACAAACGTTACTGAGTGTACCTTTAACATAATTAAGTACTTCAATTTGGTATACAGGTGAAACTCGAAAAATTAGAATATCGTGCAAAAGTTCATTAATTTCAGTAATTCAACTTAAAAGGTGAAACTAATATATTATATAGACTCATTACAAGCAAAGTGAGATATTTCAAGCCTTTATCTGATATAATTTTTATGATTATGGCTTACAGCTTATGAAAACCCCAAATTCAGAATCTCAGAAAATTAGAATATTACATGAAATCAATAAAAAAAAGGATTTTAAATACAGAAATGTCGGCCCTCTGAAAAGTCTAATCATGCATATGTACTCAGTACTTGGTTTGGGCCCCTTTTGCATTAATTACTGTCTCAATGCGGCGTGGCATGGATGCTATCAGCCTGTGGCACTGCTGAGGTGTTATGGAAGACCAAGATGCTTCAATAGCGGCCTTCAGCTCTTCTGCATTGTTTGGTCTCATGTCTCTCATCTTTCTCTTAGTAATGCCCCATAGATTCTCTATGGGGTTCAGGTCAGGCGAGTTTGCTGGCCAATCAAGCACAGTAACACCATGGTCATTGAACCAGGTTTTGGTACTTTTGGCAGTGTGGGCAGGTGCCAAGTCCTGCTGGAAAATGAAGTCAGCATCTCCATAAAGCTTGTCTGCTGAAGGAAGCATGAAGTGCTCTAAAATGTCCCGGTAGACGGCTGCGTTGACTCTGGACTTAATAAAGCACAGTGGACCAACACCAGCCGATGACATGGCTCGCCAAACCAACACAGACTGTGGAAACTTCACACTGGACTTCAAGCATCTTGGATTGTGTGCCTCTCCATTCTTCCTCCAGACTCTGGGACCTTGGTTTCCAAATGAGATGCAAAATTTGCTCTCATCAGAAAAGAGGACTTTGGACCACTGAGCAACAGACCAGTTCTTTTTTTCTTTAGCCCAGGTAAGACGCTTCTGACGTTGTTTGTTGTTCAGGAGCGGCTTGACAAGAGGAATACGACATTTGAAGCCTCAGTCCACTACTTGTGAAGCTCCCCCACACATTTGAATGGCCTTTTCCTGACAATCCTCTTCAGGCTACGGTCATCCCTGCTGCTTGTGCACCTTTTTCTTCCACACTTTTCCCTTCCACTTAACTTTCTATTAATGTGCTTTGATACAGCACTTTAAGAACATCCAACTTCTTTTGCAATTACCTTTTGAGGCTTTCCCTCCTTGTGGAGGGTGTCAATGATGGTTTTCTGCACAACTGTCAGGTCAGCAGTCTTCCCCATGATTGTGAATTCAACTGAACCAGACTGAGAGACCATTTAAAGGCTCAGGAACCCTTTGCAGGTGTTTAGCTGATTAGAGTGTGACACTTTGAGCCTACAATACTGAACCTTTTCACAATATTCTAATTTTATGAGATTCTGAATTTGGGGTTTTCATAAGCTGTAAGCCATAATCATAAAAATTATATCAGATAAAGGCTTGAAATATCTTACTTTGCTTGTAATGAGTCTATATAATATATTAGTTTCACCTTTTAAGTTGAATTACTGAAATTAATGAACTTTTGCACGATATTCTAATTTTTCAAGTTTCACCTGTAGAAGTCAACAACTGCACAAGTTGAGCCTAAAATGGTTGTTCTTCATCTGGAAAGCTTGTATTGGTCGCTTCTTATGGAGACCAGAACTAGAAACCAGTCAAGTACTACCAAAGTCTTTCTAGCAAGTCAGTCCACTGTCGGCCATATTTGGAATGCTCCTGAGAGGCTATTTCCAGTCATGTCTGTCCAGCTCTTATCTACTTGATTGGAGAAAGACCAAAATCTCAAAAAAGGGTTGGACAAGATTAAGATCAAAGAACATATTTCAAATCGGCAATAAATTCTGACAATACTGGTATCATAATTTGCGATTCTTTACCTCATTTTGCGCATGCGCGTTCTAGAGTCGCTTGACAGGATGTATCTATATCTAAAAGGTGACTGGCTCTTTTAACTGTAATGCGGTACTTCCTTTCTTCGTCAATTGAGCGTTATAATTTCTCCCATTCATTTCAATAGAAGTGGCTCTTCTCTGCTACACCATAAGTACGCGCTAAATGATTGGTAAAATGTACATAGAAGTCTTCTAATTGGCTGATCAAAGAATGTGTCCGCTGCCAGATTTCTGTTTCAGGACACTTCAGTCATATCTTTCAGGGAGAAGGAACATCTGCATATCATTCAATAATCGACAACAGCACCTTTAAAGACATTTATGAACAAGGTTTAAAACCAACATAATCACAGAAAGAAAAAAGTATTTGTGGAGTTGGACTTTTGATTTAAATCCTAAAAACTTCCCCACTATATAGTACGGATATTGTGCGAATTATGCTGGTGGTTACTTTCGGCTGCTGGTGTTTTGGTATTGATAAGAGCTGCTCCACCTGTGACGGTATAAATAGTCTGGAGTCGGACGCATCTGAATTCAAGACTCGGAAAGACACGGATGAGCAGCGATACGTGCCTCGACTGATCATGAAGCGAACAGGACAAGCAGAATTACTTTCAGACGTTGGAAGTTTTCTAGACAAGTTTGAGGCGAGACTTCTTAAAAGCTACCGGGACCAAAAACTCAACACCACAAATATATACAAAATCTGCATACAAATGGGCAACACAAGAGCTTTTATATGAGGTTAACTTTCAATAAAAAAAAAAAAATTGTGAACGTTAGAATTGAGCACTATTGTTTGTAGATTTTTTTTTAAATGTTAAAACTTCCAAATGAGCTTGAACAATGAAAGCGTCTTACGAAATTAATTGAACACCTTGGACAGCAGCGAGTGACTCAGAGGTCGGAATGATTCATCCATAAAGGGAACGTGAAAGGTCCTGTGTGCTGAATGTGTAACCAGCGAGACACCTAGTGGTCTGTTGGTGTCATTACATTTGATTCTCATGCACGTGTTTAAGTACTCAAAAATTGCACATACACCTCGAAGAGTGCAATATGTACGGAAAATGAATAAATACGAGGAATAATCATCTGAAATTCAGGAATCTGCATGTAAAACGGCCTATAAATAGACAATCACTTGTGAATAAAATGCTGTGGTGCATTGCATAGGGTGTGTCACGCCACATTGTCAGCATTTGTGTGATCAAAAACTAACCTATATGGACTGGCCTAATTTCTGAATAGCTAATTTATGAACAATTGTCTTGAATGTGAACCCAGCGAGGAAGATCAAATGATCATAACACTGGTCTGAAATGGGAATGTGGAATAAAAGTGCAGTTTACAATGGCACATTATGAAACACAAAAATAAATACAAAACACACATCTTACAAGATTGATTTATTAACTATAATACAGGTCACAGAAGGCTTTAACTGTTTATACACCATTCCCATTTAGACTAATTACTAAGCTCTTGGCAAATAATGACATGATTTTGTTATTGATGATGATGTAACTTCATTTATTTAATAATTTCTTCCATTTAATTTTTTCGGTTCATTTTCCCCCCTTTAATACTGGGAGTGGTCGACCCCTCTCCGACCTGCTCTTGAATCATGCACTACATCATGGTGGCCTTTACACCATTCACAAAACAAAGCTGCTAAAAAAAGTTCTCATTTTTATTCATTATTAAAATAAAACATAAAAAGAAAACCTTTTTCTATCACCATTGACTATAGGGCAAAGTGTTAGACCCCCTAACATACAAATAAACAACCATTCTGAATATAGTTTTGCTCATTTCTCCTTGAACTTGCAAGTTAATCTGTCACCGTTGTTGCGAAAGAAAAAGCAAACAAACTACAAAAAATATAATAAAAATAAAGTGATGCAGCCAAATAGGTTTGCTGAACCAATGTCACATTTTTTAATACACATTTATCGCTTTTCATTCTCTTCTTCCGATGCCCTTTTTCCATGTAAATGTTTGCACAGTCTTTGGCTGTTAGGGAAGTCAGTTCTGAAAGAATACACTGAAAATACACAGAGAATGCAGCATTAATACAAAGTACCAGGGGTGTTTAGGCCACACAGCTCCCGATTTCCCAAAAATACAGTTTTACCTGCTCTGAGGTAAAGACGACGACAATGACGTAATGCGCAAGCAAAAATGGAGGTGATTTTGTCAAGCTATTAGGAGTTGCAGCTCATTAGAGAGCCCATCAGATGTCAGACAGCCACTCTGAACCCAGACTAGATGTTGACTGGCAAGTTAAAGGGGGGTTAGGGCAGTTGTGGTTCACTTAATGGATCGATATGCACAAAATTAAGTGAAATCTGCCAGATTAGCCACTGTGGAATACATTCATTTTTCAGTAATCTCCTTAAAACATTAATTAGTGTGATTGTTCACAGAATGTCTGCTCATGGCTCAAAACGATCTCTATATTTGTAACAGACTCCTCTCAGTTCAAATAAACACAGACAATTATTAATTATCTTCTCTTGCATGAGTAAACTAAATATAACGTATAAGTGCTGTTGAATACTGGAGCAAGCTATCTCTTGAATGGTGAATGGCAATTGAGTTTTCCACTTGTTTATTTTTCTTACACTGTAAACTAGTGTTTTTACGTGCTACACCTCTTTTGCCCACGAGATGGCAGTGTTGCTTTCTTGCGCTGCAATAAGGCCAAAGCCCATGCTAGGCTAGTTCAACAGAGCTTTGAGCACACGCTAACGCCTTTTTCCGTCGCTACAATTTCTGTGTCCAACTTTTCTTACCCAAAACTATCTTAAACAACAAATAAAATGCAGTTATTTTATTATTATTTAGCTGAGGTTCTCGGACCCTGCTGAACAGGTCTAGCTTGCCTACCAGCCTTGCTAAGATGGTGTTAAGCTATTTTAGCTGGTCTTACAGCCTAACCAAGCTAGTTTAAGATGGTCTAGCTGGTCTGGGAGACCATCTAAGATCAGATGTAACAAGCTGTTGTTATTCAGCAGGGATGTAAAGAAACATAGTTGACATTGTCTTGACAAAAAGTGACAAATGCCAGATTTCTCTAAACAACTCTCTCTGATAATGACATCTCCACACACCGCACTCCTGTTTTCAATTACATCAAAGACTTAATCTTTTCCGAATGCCATTATTTCCTTCAGCTCCAGCTATGCCATCATAAGTTCTCTCATCTCCTCTAGGCAAACATTCCATGGCTTACTGTTTCAATGCCATCTTAACAGGTTCAGCTTGACAAAAACAATATCTACTCTAGTGCAAACTTCCTTTACTTTGTGCATACCTCTCATCATCTTCATCCAAATACACATGAAACACAACCCATTCCATCCCAGTAATGGCACTGGCCATTCAGGGTATCTTACTCTAGATGTCATTGGTTCAGCCCTGTAAATCATCCTTACCTCCACAAAAAGTAGTACACATACTGTATCTGAACTTGAGTGAGAAGAACGAGGGACTTCCTCCTGTGTTCATGTGTAACAAGATCTCAACAGAGATGAATACCACCGCTCCCAAATGAATAGAAAATTAACACAGATCCTCATAGAGCAGGAAATACAGGGTTGTGTGGTAACAAAGACATTCTGCAATAAAAGAAGCATTAATCTTTCTGCATATTCTGGAGACTCGTTGAAGAGAGGGGTGAGCAGAGACGATGCGGAAAAGACTTCAAATCCCAGGATGCCATGCAAAAAGCATTCCACATACATCCTTCCAGCAAAAACAGATCCAGTTTGTCAAGTTCTAGTTGCGTATTTGTGTCTTTGCATTTTTTGTCTCTATTTAAATGTTCATTGCGAGCGGAACAGGATAAATAAGGGGTCGGAATGTGATCAGAAAAAAAGCAGACAATTTTTTTTTTTATTTGAGAATAACAGTGGTCAAAAGCTACAACAAAAAAAATTGGAGAATATATAGGCCACCCTGTTGACACCCTGTACAGTGATCACTGAGAAATGAGGGGGATTAAAGTTTAGACCTCAGCTTGCTAATTCACACACCCCACCCATTGATGCCATCGGTCACCTCCTCAACCATTCAGTGAAGACAAAACTGGATTAATGGACCAGGCAAAGTGGGCCATCTATGAGGAAGCAAAGATTGAGTTTGGGGGTACCACACTTCATGAAGTTGTCTGTGTGTGTGATGAGCATTGAGAGGCAAAGAGCAGAGGGGTGCTGCTATTTTAGACTAGAGCGATCTAGAAAGAGTGATGAAGTGCAGTTGAAGTGGCTCAGAGAGTCTTGACCTCTATTTCTTCTAAACTCCCTCTCTTTCTGTTTCCACTGCTTTTGCTAGTAATAAGTCAGGCACAAGCACGCAATCTCCTCTAAAATCCCTGAAAATCTCTTCCATTCAATTAATCTCTTTCAGTGCTCCCAATGCCTTTCTCCCAACCTTTTCCTCCTTGTTGTCGACAGGTTCACAGCGTATGTTGTTCCGTAGGGGTGTGGTGGTGGGGGTGCAGTGGAGGCAGCAGGCTCTGGATTGGGGATTGTGGGGTAGGGGGCGGAGAATGGGGTGGAGACTGTTGGGCTGTGCTGAAGAGCGGGACTATAGGTGGCGATGAGGCGTAACAGGAAGAGTAGGTGGAGCTTGGCATGGAAGAGGTCGAAGATAACGTGGCATTGGGGGAGGCAACCTGTCCCGGCTGGCCACTGGGGGTGTCGGCCAAGGGTTGATTGTAGAAGAAGAAAGCACACTGGTGGATGAACGTCTCAATGATTGTCTGGTAGGTGCGTGTGGCTGTCAACGCATCCATTGTGGTGAAATCAGGCCGCATTAGTGTTGGCCAGAAACAGATCGACAAGTTTTCGCTGGTCATCAGGTTCTGGCGACTGTGTTGACTCACCCTGAGAGAAAGATGATGAGAAATAAAAATCGTTTGTGGGTGATTCTTCAATTAGGGGAACTTTAGATTTTTAAGAAAAAAATAAACAGTTAATATAGACTTTAAGACAGATAATACAGTGTCCTAACAAGACACAATGTGATGAGATTTCAGTGACTTGAATTTGTCCACGCTGAACACAAAACTGCTGCATGACATGGCACAAGCCAATCAGAAGAATTTTTATATTTGATGTACGGTTATGAGGAATGGGATTTTGGACCAACAGGATTTGGTCCAAACCAATAGAAACCAAGCGATCGACAAAATGTCTAAATTAGGTCTGTCAAATTATTTAAATATTTTATTGCGATTAATCATGTTTTGGTACAACAGAAAATAAACACTTTACGACAGAACATATTTGCTTCCATTTATGGTGTTTAAACAGACATAATGTTTAGAGGAACACAGTGGAATTAAATGGCTCTGGTCATGTGACCATTTGCATCACTCATGCAAAAAAAAAGTGTGCACTGTCATTTACAATTGACAACTCTGTAAAATACATCAACAACTCCTTTTAGACTTAGACTTTTAGAAAAGTGCTTAAAACACACCGTTTCTCTAAATTATATTTGCATTTAATCCAAGCACAAACAAGATATTATGAGCAGAATTCAAAGTAATTTAGTGTAATACCTGAATTAACAGAGCTGCAAATGTGTGTGTTTAGAGATGAGAGGATTTTTTCCAATTTATACGGCAAACTTTATCATTCCTTGATACGTTGGCCTGCACTAAAACTGGTGCACAGTGCAAGGTAGGTGTTCAAATGGCTGCTGCAATCATGTTATAAGCACAAACTAAGTGTTTTTTGTGTGCTTCATTCTAAATGTTCCCCTGCTTTGCTACACTGATTAAATGCTTGGCACAGGTAGCACAGCATCATGTCTCCCACCATCTGCTTTCACGACAGTCAATGCATGTATTATTAAAAGGGTCATAAAGATGTGCATACAAAACAGACAAAAAATTATCCACAGCATCACAAATTACACCAAAATCCACTTGAAGGCTGATCAAAGCCATGATAGATTCTTTATTCCAAGACGTGATGAATGTTTTAACATAGTTTGAAGTGGTGTCATTTTTCAAGATTTCAAGTAGTCAAAAGTGCCCCTCTTTGAAGTATCGCCCTTGTGCGAGTTTGAATGTGTGCAATTCTCACCTGTTCAGGTGAGTGATGACGTATTTGAAGACATCATAGTTTTCTCGAGGAAACCTGCGAAGCACTTCTTTCATGGTGTGCAGACGCTGCTCTCGATCACTGATCTCTGCAAGGGGGAAGAGAGTGAACACAAGAGCGAGACAAACACATTTATTCTCTCCATGCTTCACAGGCCTTCTCTTGTACCACAACACAATAAATAGTTAAAGGCAGATAAGACATCCAGGAGACATATTCTTGACAAAGGCTTCATGTTTAACCCAGAATGCACACATTTCACACACAACAAGAGCAGGACAGTGTGTTTCTGTAATGTTATGGTACAACCTAGCACACAAGAACAACATCTCAACTGTCTGTATTTATTCAAACATAACATGAAATGATATTTTCTGTGAAGTACATCCCCAAAAATGTCATGTTCTTCAGAAAGTATATGTAACTGAATATGTGAGACTGAATTCATTTTAAATGCTGAAAAAGAAAACAACATATTTAGCTTTGTCCCATACTTTGTGGCAATCCTGTTACCGGATAATTATCCCTCTATAAAAAATGTAATGTCCATAAAAATGTTACATTTTTAGGACCCTTTCTATTAAATGTCAGGAGACAAGTACATATTCTCATTTAATTTTCTCAAATTACGTAGTGTTGCTTCGAGCATTCATTGACTATATTTCTATTAACCATTCAACTACTTGGCTTAGTTTAAAAGTACTTCATTTTTTTAAGTATGTCGAAGTGGCTTTCATTGTTTACACTGACACCTAGTGGCCTGGATGCTGCATCGTTCAAACACAGTAGTTTTCAGACCGTATTCAGAAATACTGTATCCCAAATTATGGTAACAGTGTTGCAAAATATATGTAAACCTCATTAAAAATTAGTTTAAAAATTTTGTTTGACCTCCTGAGGTGGACAATTTATGAAGGTTAATCACCTACTTTCAAAAGAAACTTCCACTGACAATACTTTGACTGTCTTTTAAGAGTTTCAAGTCCCATTTGTACCCTCTACGGTATGTGAAAAGTGCAGAGTGCTAATGACTGTTAAATCAATGTGAGTATGTGTGTACAGAAACTTGATCACTCTATTCACTCCAGATGAAATCGTGCATGGGAGCTTTCCTAAAACACTTTCTGTAGTTGGCTTAGGGACCTCAGATTGCTTGGATGTTTGAGGAAGTAATTCAGGAATAACGCATTCTAATATGCACAAAAGGAAGCAGCACACTCCACCAAAATCAATAAATAAGCTCCAAAGAGGAGTAAACAGAGAAAGTGTGTGTGCAAATGTGTGTGTTTGTGTATTAGACTTTGATTCAGTCTCAACACTGGTGAATGAAGCAGGGTTATTATAGTTTTGAACTCTTAGTTTCTATTCCTATTTTATATTCTGTTATTATTATTTTTAAGTTGGCCTTTCAATTTAGTTTAGTTTAGCTAGTTTGCGTATATTTTAGTTTTTCATATTTTAGGGCTGACAAACACATTGGCTAAAATCATTTAAATATGTTTAACACACCTAGAGTTATTGCTATCTAGAGGCATCATGCTTAATGAGTTCCAAAAATACAAATATTTCATGGTCATCGATTTTCTTTTAGTCAGTTTTGGCATCATGCAAATGTTTTAGTTTTAACAATATAATTGTATTTCAGTTAATAAGAATGTTTCCATTTCATTTTAGTTTCCACTAAAGTTATAGTTTACCCCAAAATGAAAATTCTGCCATAATTTATTCGCTCTCATGTCAATCCAAAACAGTTTTTATTTATCTGCATGTTCACGTGAAAACTTGCGTCATTTAGCATTAAAAACATAGCAAGTTCTTTGGTGAACTCCTGAGACAGTGAACAAGCTCCTCTAATGCACTCACGAACGTGCATCAGATGTCAACATTTTCACCGAACAATTATTTATTCTGGGTTTTTCTGACCAAAACCCATTGCATGCCTTCAGAAGACTTGCAATAACTTATGATACTTTTTGGTCCTTTTTTAAGCTTGAAAATGAGTCACCATTAACTGTCACTGTATTTAGAAGAAAGAGATTTTCATTAAAAACATATTTTGTTTTGTGCAAAAGAAAGACTCTAATGGGTTGGAATAACATGAAGGTAATTTAAAACAGAATTTTGGGGTGAACTATTCATAATGATAACACTGGACTGGAGGATTGTTTAATGAGGCACATTGAAACACACAGATTTATCTACATAAATAATTGTGTACTGCACTCACACGTTTACACACACCCTGGGTGCAGTTAGTTCGATGGTTGTGGTGAGTCAGAGCGACTTACATCAGCCCTTAACGCTGCGAGCTCTGTGTCAGAACATGTGACCACTATGGCAGATGTGTTCCTCCCAAGTCTCACACACACACTGATGTCTGCATTACACGCGCACTAACATTAGCATTATGTATTGAGGCCCCAGAATCTTACCAGCTCACGGAATTACTGCATTAACTAGATTTTTTAATTTTTTAAATGTAAGTGGTGCTGCTACATGCAAAACTTGCTGGCAAAATGTTAGGGTGTTGTGGGCATTGCTATGCGGTTGCATGGGTATTCTGGTTGCTACTGTACACTGTATTAACAATCTAACCAATTTTGAGATTGCACACGCAAATAACATCTAATCAAACATGATTAAAAACCTCTGCCAATATGAAAATGCATTAATTTAAATGTCCCATTGAGAAGTCTAATAGACAGCAGATCAACAAACAAAGCAATAAATTATTAAGGTGCTAAAACAGTGCAGGTGCATTCTGTGTTTTTGGAGATGGAAACAGAACAAGCCTTCTGTGCGGTTGCTATGGCATCCAGTGACAGACGGACAAGAGCAAAGCTCCGCCCACTACCTGAGGAGAGTGACACAGCAGTCAGGTGACCTGCCGTCGGCTCTCTCCCTTATATTGCTTTGTCAGATGGGCTTCTGTAATGTTCTTACACCAAAGTAAAATTATTTGGTTGCATTCAGTGGAGTCTAGACTTGTAGAGACAGTTTCTAGAGTGCTAACGTATCATTAGTGGTGTTTGCTAAAAGCAAGAATCACTATAGAGCAAAACATTCTGGGTCCAGAAGTAAAAATCCCATTCATTTTGTCCATAGGGGAGTGAATTTCTAAATTATAAAGCTTAAAAAGACAGACCTACTGTGAGCTCTGATGTTGTTGATCAATGGTTTATGCTTCTGTTATATTATATAACAGAAGCATAAACCATTGATCAACAACATCAGAGCTCACAGTAGGTCTGTCTTTATAAAATTATAAGTTAACATTAAGAATGTTAATTAACGGTATAGTTCACCTAATAATTAAAATTCTCTCATCATTTACTCACTTTGTGCCAGCCCAGATGTGTATAACTTTCTTCTTCTGAAGACAAGTGATGATTATTTAGAAAAAAATATCTGAGCTCTGTGGATGAGACAGATTAATATACAAGTCATTGGCTTTTTTTAAACTATAAATCTCCACTTTCAATTTCAGAGAAACAGGCGCCACATGTGACATACAGATGTGAATGAGGAGATGTATAGTACAAAGGGACTTAAATACTGATCTGTTTCTCACCACACCTATCATATAACATCTGAAGATATGGATTTTACCACTGGAGTCATATGGATTGCTTTTACGCTGCCTTTATGTGCTTTCTGGAGCTTCAAAGTTCTGACTACATTTAGCATTTGGCAGACGCTTTTATCCAAAGCGACTTACAGTGCCTTGCTCAAGGACACAATGGTGGTAGCTGTGGGGCTCGAACCAGCATCCTTCTGATTACCAGATTACCAGTTATGTGCTTAGACCACTACACCACCACCACTCCAATGACTACAATGACTTGCATTGTATGGACCAACAGAGCTGCAATAGTGTTCTTAAAAAAATCTGGGATGGCATGAAGATGATAAAATTATGAGAGAATTTGCATTTTTGGGTGAACTATACCTTTTAGTAAATATTTTAAACATAAGGGGTGTAACAATTAGATTTTCTAATATAGATCAGTTCAGATATAGATCTGTTGTCTGTGATTGTCCACTAACAAACACCATGTGTGCTCAACATCACAAAAACAAGAGCTATATATCCCAAATTAGCAACAAAAGTCCTTCTTGACAAGTCATAAATATTTGTTCACCTCCCTTAGCCTTTTGCGGTTAAGTAGATCATTAAAGCATTTGCGTGAAGGCGTCTCAATGCCATCACTGCAGGAAAACTTATTTTTTTTCTGTAAATATTGTTGTCATGACGAGGATGTATCTCTGATTAGTCATTCAAGATATTGGACAGATTCACGCCATGTTGAGTAACTATCAAATGAGACTACGACCGCGCCTGCTCGATTGACAGACTGCACCAGAGCGCACATGTACTGTGAATGGAACACATGCGCAGACTGACCACCACTCTCATAACATCAGCCATGCTCAGATATTATTTGTAGATTTATTTATTTGTAACATCTTGCAGATTACTTCCCTCTCTAACATGATTCAGCAATGTAGAGAACAAGCATAAATCCTCATAAAAAACAGACAGCTCACAACTCATACAGATTTCATAGGCTGCTGATAAATATGTTTCTGATGATGATATAACTCTGGACACAAAAAATTGCTCGAGGGCCGCATGCGGCCCGCAGGCTGCGTGTTGAGTATTCAATTCAATATCGTTTTGATATTCGACTGCATCATTCACAACTACATTGAATTGTAGTTCATCGGGGGTTGGGCATAAGCTCTTTGAATTAGGACACTAAACTACCTAGCAACCACCCAGAACAGCCTAGCAACTACCCTAAATGATCTAGCAACCACATAGCAATGCCTTGGCAGCCTCCCAGAACACCCAAGCAAGCTAGAAAATTAAATTAAATTAAAGTTACTTTTGCTGGATTAGAAAACACATAAATAACATGCCAGAGAAGACTGAATTTAACAGCATGAATTGCCCAGTCATCTTCAAATATGTTGTTATTTGTTTTATAAAATATACACTTAAAATTCCAACTTAAAGTTAAATAAATGCTGAACATTTTCTACAGCCACTCGTATAGTACTGAGAAAGACACTGAAGATGTAATTGCACATTTACATTATAGTACTTGCTATTTCAGAGAATAATTTGACCAATCGAAGTTCTTGCTACAACAACGCAGGCTTGTGTGTGCTACAGTTTGTTTTGCACTGAATCAGTCCTGCCGTGTGTGAAACTATATAAAGCATGCTGGTGCTTGACAAAGCTTGTTTATCGAAAACAGTGTGGAGTGCAAGGCTAACAGCAATCTTAGGCTTAAGACTCATCACTGTGTATTGCTGGCTTGGAGCAATGCCCAGACCAGACAATGCTGAACTTCACACACACACACACACACACACACACACACACACACACACACACACACACTCACACAGAGAGAGAGAGAGTGTGTGTGTGTGTGTATTAAAGTACGAGAGAAGAGTCTATAATGCCGCAACAGGAAAATACACTGCAGAAACCCATTCAATTCTTGCCAGCACGTTTCATAAAGTAGATATTTTTCTTCTCAGTAGCTTACTCTGTGTTTTTCTTTCTCTCCCTATCCACAGGAGGAGTGACTGAGAAGATCTCTGTAGAGCACACTAACGTCTATGGACTGCTTTCTGAGAGTAAACATCTGCCCATGGAATAACTTTCTCTGTATCTGTGTATTTATTTATTGAGAGAGTTCAGATCAGTCTATGAATCCAAGGTTATAGCATTGCATTTTTCATTACTTTCAGTTCATCCATTCAATTTAGTTTTCACTATGGATTTTAGTTTTATAGTGTTGTCTAGTTTGTTAAAATTATTATTATTTCATTTTTATTTTTTTAAGTATTTTTAAGGGCTGCCAATGTTAACATGTTAACCTTTTAATATATATATATATATATATATATATATATATATATATATATATATATATATATATATATATATATCTCTATATCTCTATATTAATATATTTAGATATATTTAACGATATTAAAATTATATAATGCAATTAACACATTTACATAATTTGACATTACAATTATTTAATTTTGCTCTGTAGTATTTCAAAAGAATGATTGGAAAAATTCACGTTTAATGAAAAACTGTCATAAAGGTTTCACATTTTACAATATACTGAATCAAAACCTGAAACAAAATGTTTTATTTCACTTCTCATTTTTATTTTAGTAAGTTTTGGAACCAGGACAATTTAGTTTACTTTGAGTTTTCCCGATTTAGACTGTTTGTATTTTTAATTCAGTTTATGAACACGTTTACTTTAAGTTCTCATTTTTGTTTTACAGTAGTAACATGATAACACTGCATGTATGTCCTCACTGATACTTACTGAAGGCCTCGACTAGCTCCACCTGCATGCTGTAGGGTACCAGAGGATCAGGCAACTCTGAGAAGAAGCTTTTCATCGCTCCAGCCACTGTGTTCACAGACATGTCCTTCTCAATCAGGTCAATGTTATTGTCTGTCATGGAGAGAAAGGGTGAAAAAGGGTTTCACACATATGCAGTGTTAATTAAATTGTTTTTGACATAATTTCTCTTCACAAAAATGTCCTTTAAATGTAGTCAATATTTCAAGTCAAATTAATTCATTTTAAACATTAATAAAATTACATTTAATTTTAGTCAACAGATACCTGTTTATCTAGCTAAATTTGAATCTAACTGAAAAACGTGTGCTTAGCATGCAGCCGGTTTACTAAACCAAAATGGTGCAAACAGTACAATTGCTTAAAACCATAAAACAATTCTATTCTCAGGATCTGCCTATCTGAGAGAAATAGTGCTAAAGCTATAAAGCACTTCCAGTTCATAACTGTGCAATAATTATTAATATCCATCATTGTACAGACAAGCATACCAAGACCTGTTTGTACCAACGATGAGCAATACTACATTTCCAGGATGAACAGGTTGCCTGAATGACAAGTCAGCTAATTAGCCTTATGGATCCCGGAATAATTTTATGGTTGTTTCAGGTTAACCTGACACGATAGGACACGTTTCCTGGGGGGCGTCTACATAATAGATAGTCTCACAAATTCACAAGTTGGCGGTTCCTAGACAAGACGACCATCATGACCTGACCCTAGTTTGTAATATAATATTTTATTTTACAGTCCAGCATGTTAAATCCAGTAGACCCCAGATCATTTATGATCATCCTAATTCTGTTTTGTCAGAGATCACTATTGGCTATATATGTGAATCAGCTGACACTTCTTTGTCTGCTCATGGCGTCATCCGCAGGATGCAGCTGAGCACATACTTGAGCAGTAATTTCCACCGTAATTGTATTGTCACTTGGCCGTGCGAGATTCAGATCGATCAAACACGGGCGTTCACCTTTTATTAGCTCATGCCGATCTGAATCGGGCCTGACCAGATCAGTGGAGCGTGTGCATTCACGGTTCATTACCCAAACCAATCTGCTGGTAATTAACTAACCTTCTTTTCTTGCACAAACACATGCGCACACACATACAAAAAGGACTGTAGAGGCAACCACACACACACACACACACTACTTTCTTCAAATGCATTTTGGGAAAATTCCACTTCCCAAGTATGCACATGTATATACTTGGGACTTTATGCATTTATTTCACACAGTGTGTTCATCATGTTGATTTTATTGATAGTCTACGGCTTTCGTTAAAGGCAAAAATCTAGACTTTTTTTGTCGTATTCAATTCAAATCTGTTTTGTTGTTTGTCCTCTGGATGTGTAATGGGAGCCAGCAGATAAGTAGCTGTGCAGTATGTACACCTCACTCTACTGGCCTCAAGAGGCACACTAGCAACTGATGCTAGTGGTTGTAGCCTTTAGCCTCCTCGTTAGCGTGCCCGCCTCCCATGCCCTTCGAATTGGCCTTAACCCCCATGGAACACTCACTGCATGCCCTGTAAATCATAAGCACGATGGTGTTAAACACCCAGTGAGAAAGAAAGCCTTGCTGGGAAACGGCCGAACCATTTGAACAGCCTCCCAAGCAGAGAAAGAGCTAATCAGTCAACCTAAATTTGACTCATATAGTTAATGTACATGCGCAAAGGCCTCATGGTACATAGCATGTGTGGTCACTGTGCCTCGTCCGATTTAAATGGAGGAGGTGGTGTATAAGGTTACCAACCTGAGCTCTGAAGGGAGTGGCCAGAACGTTGTGCACATAACCTTCCCTAGGCTTAAGAATGGCTTTTGAAAAGCCAGGTCCGAATTCTAAGCAAGAATCATGGACCGACACTGCGTGAAGGTCCCCAACACATTTGACCCAAGCAAAAAGCAAGCAACAGTAAGGTTTTCAAAGAGAGCACACGCAAGCGTCCCAGACCCGGATGGTAGCAGGGTGAGTGGGTCTCAGCTGTCTCACTCCCATTAAGAATTTAATGACCAAATGTTCTTACCCACAGACAATCCACCCAAAGGGGTATGACCAGTTGCTATAACAGCAACATACAGTGTTTATGGAGTGAGTCCTGCATCAAAGCACTCTTGCATAAAAATTAAGCTTCTTACATACAGGGTGATGCAATACAAAAATACTAGCTATCGGTGTCAAACGAGCCCCGTTCAGAGACTAGACATGAAGTTTCCACAGCTCCGGCAAAGGACACCAGAACGTGTCTTGTGCCTGCAAGATCAGATCCCTCTTCAGTGGAATTTTCTCACGGGAGTTGCATCCAACAGCTCCACCAGCTCCGGGAATCAAGGGTAGTTGGGCCACTCAGGCATCCTGCACCGTCATGGTGGAGGACAGAATGCTGTTGAAGCGAGGCAGCTGCCTCACAAACTGAAGCACATAGCCATGTTCGATTGTGAGAAGTACCCAATTGGCAATGCGTGTAGGACCATGCCACGCATCCATGTAATGGACCAGAGGACACAGGAGCTTGCCTGCCTCCATCGGGGTCTGAATGCCACCCACCCTTGGGGAGCGGTCGTGCAATGCAACTAAGTTTACAGTCAGAAGTGGAAAAGAGCTCATTTTTTAGAAGCTACGGTTAGGATAACTATGACAATCCATGCATGGTATTGAAACGTTGTACAGAAATACTCACCCACACTGTGGTGGGGAATAGTTCAGAATGGTCAGTGACAAACAGAATAATACAATGCCACTAACAAACATTGTAGCGAACATTAAAAGCATTACTCTTCATATCCATAAGAGTCAAGGAAAAGCAAGAGAGCAGAATTTTGCAGCGTAGACTGCTCCCTGCATCTTGCAAAAAATGTACCTTGAAAGTGGTACATTATTGTTTAATTGCTCTGTTCGTAGGAAAATTCCTTGTGTAATTTACATATGGGGGCATGATTAATTGCCATATTTTTTTATCACGTTATTTTTTATAAAACAAATCATGCTTATTTACCGTGTTAAATCTATAGGCAAAAAAGTACTTTTTTTTTTTTTATCATGCACTAACAAAAATGCACCAACATGTATTATGGCATTCACTAAATTAACTTTGGCATGTTGAACTTGAATATGGTAATCATACAGTGTTGTATCACAGCACCATGGTATTAACATCTGGTACAATCAGTGTATCATGACACTGCTTTTTATTTGTCAGGGTAGTGCTACTGAAGTGACATAAAATGGAGATTAGTATCCCACTAGCATAATATGCATATTCTATATGCTCTCAGATGTTATGCTTTTTTAAAAGATCATCTGAGCAGGATCGACAGCCATTGTTCCAGGTTAATTGAGCTTATCTGCTCTACAATGCGCTCATTGATGGAAATGTGATCCATGCACTGAAGAACGACAGCCATTTCTTTGAAGGCAGAAGTTCAGCATGGTCTACTGTAGCCACAGTGACTGGCCCATTAAAACATTTCCCAAGGCAAATAAACAGAGTTTTGTAAGTACTGCGATATCCATGAGCTGTCTTTAGATTATGCAACTACAACAGCAGGGTACTCAGAGCGTGTAAGTTCACATGGGGCAGACAGGCAGACGAGAGAGAGAGAGAGAGAGAGAGAGAGAGAGAGAGAGAGAGAGAGAGAGAGACACAGAGAGAGAGCACACTAAACTGAAACCCAGGTATGGTGAGAGAAAAAGTGAGAGAGAGAATATGAAAGACAGAGAAAGGCAGTGTGACTCACCCTGGTCAAACTGTCGCTGCATGCTCTCCATCTCCGCCTTATTTCCACTCACCCTGTAGATCCCTTCTGTGCTCAACCCTGAGAGAGAGAGAGAGAGAGAGAGAGATAAAGTTTACATTAATTAATCACATTTGCACTCTTTTCATTCTCCACAGTCTTAAAGTTTGATAAGGGCTGACAATGCTGTTATCTTCAGCTCCATACAGTATGTACAATGCATTAGACATTTAATTTAAACCTAAAGCTGCTTAATTGTATGACCAGACTCAAACTGTCAGATTTTTGCAGTTTGATTTATCAGACTGTTCATGAAGAATGAACACTGCTTCTCTGAGGCAAAAGGCAGACAACCGCTCAGTTTGGCCCCTCTTGCACAAGCAGAGACAGAACAAGTACATCAGAAAAGAGGAAGACAGCGAAAGAGGTAGAGAGACACTCTTGAAAATGATGCTGAAGCAGACCGCAATGATTGCCTCAACTCTCCTGATCAATTATCCATAAAAGCTTTTTTGTACAGCTGCAGGATGGTAAAGTGTGTGCCGCGAGGAAGGGTGTGTTTATGGCAGAGTGTATTTTGGTTAAAAATATGAGGAGGAAAGAGGAAAAGGGTTAGAAAGTGATTGTAACACTTCCTACGATAAATCAACTCCAATTATTTAAACCATTCTCTTTTATAGATTTGGATTGATCACAAGACTGCAAGAGTCAATAAGTAAGCTATTTGTAAGTTGATTTCTCCTAAATTGTAACACTATGGCGCATGGAAGACAAGGGAGAGTTCCCTGGAATCTGTTAGAAAATGTTATTATTTCGCAATTCCATTTTGTGTGGCTTGTGTCATTCTGTCAAAAAAGTAGGCTAAAATAGGGTTGGGCAGTATACTGAATATAAACAAAGTATAAAACTAAGATTTTGTTGGGGTATAAAATTAAGCAACATGAATATAGTCAATATTGTGGTTACTTTAATGTGCTTCTCATTATGCTAGGCTAGTTTTCTAAGGAGTATTAGTAGGGATTTTGTCCTCGTCTATATGAAACGTGATTTGTGAGCAAATTGTTTTCAAATCAAAAATAGAAATTATTGCAAAATCATTCTAAACCAAAATCAGGCCCGAAACACACTCTTATATAGGTCTTCTATCCTCTTTCAGGTTAACTAATGTCACAGTGGAGTAACAGTTTATAGAGAATCTTGCGGAGCAAAACGCACCAGCACTAAGCTCAAATGAATCAAACACTTCAACAGACTGTGAGCACTGATATAAAATGAGCTTACCCACTCATGAAAATCAAAAAAGTACTCCGAACCATCCATTTAAAGTGGAGACCAATTCTAATATGAATTTGAAAACTACTTTTGAGAGAAAGAAGCTACAGGCATATGAGGGAGAAAGAGAGTGTG
The DNA here is from genome assembly GCF_025860055.1 of Xyrauchen texanus. NCBI lineage: Eukaryota > Metazoa > Chordata > Actinopteri > Cypriniformes > Catostomidae > Xyrauchen > Xyrauchen texanus. Next base: position 27,127,453 of record NC_068311.1, read on the forward strand.
TCAAGGACAGCCAAAGACAATACAAAGAAGTACTTCCATCTTAAACTCTCATTTATCATTGTCAATCAGTTCGTCATATCATTTTCTGTCCATCACTTTTAGCCTTTTGGCCTTCAAACTTAACCTCCAGTCCATTAGCAGCGTCAAGACAACATCATGATATGTCATTTAGAAAAAGAGAAAGCACTTTGGGCCTCATGGGCATCTCTAACTGAATCTCATCATAATATTTTTTGCTTAAAGCCCCTCTAATGCACAGCTACCCCTGCAACATGTCTAAAGAAACCCCTGCCTCTTCCTGTGGTCATCTTCAGCATATCCCCAAGGGGCTAGTTCCAGCTAATTCTGCACTTCTCCTCCACAAATGACATGGATGTGTTGATTTTTAGGGACAATATGTGGAATTCTGGGGAAGGGTTTTAAACATAGCCAAATGTATTAAATGGACCTGAGAGTATTATACCTTTCTTATTATTGGTAGATGAAAGCATCAAATTATCCAAAATATTTGATAAACAAACATGTAAGGGGTGGGGAATATGTAGAATATTTGTGACTGACAGCTGTCAAAATTCAGCGGTTTTCTGTGAAACATTTCCACATGCACATACCATCTGGGCCTGGTCATATGGCATTTACAGCTCAGGTGATTGGCTCAAAAACAATATGCTTCTCTAACTGAGTGCCAATGACCACAGATGGCAGCATCAAGGTCAGATACTTCCACGGCAGCAATGGCCAGCTGAGCAACTTCCGCTGAGCTTAATGGGAAAGCTAACTGATAGCTCTCTGCAGGTTCTTTTTAGAACTCCTTGGTTAATACCATTATAGGTTCTTCTAAATGACAGTTTAGAGCAAACATTCTGCTCTGAAACATCCTTGGTTAGTGCTGAACGGCAGCTTGCCACTGTGTTTTTTGTTCCCATGCTGGTAGATCAGCGCTGGACTCTGATTCTAGACCAGGTCTAGTCATGCCTCAGGTGAATTATGCAATGAGCAATAGAGAAAACCATGTGGAGACAACAGCCACTATGGCCTTTTAACACCAAACACTCATTTATCATGCTGTCCCATTGCTACAGAAGGGAGGGACTGACAGATAATAAATGGGGAGAAAAAGAGGGAAGAGAATTTAAATGTTGGGATGCAAATGAAGAATGAACAGGAAGTAAGAGGAACAATAGGGGAATGTGAGTATTTTTGGCACAGAGGGCATAAAATAAGAGAAGGATATGAATCCCTATAGAAGATAGGTAAAGCTGTTATCCTGAAGTTATTCAAGTCATGTGTCACAGCCCATGACTGTCATTTCATTTCTCCTCTATCAAACCGAAGAATAAAACGGAGAAAAATTGACCAACTAATGTGTAAATTTAACCTTACTATTCCCATAAAAAAGATAAAAATCACTAAATAAAAAACATCAATAAATGTATATTTTGACATAAATTGACATTTTTTTCCTGTTTTCAGAGAAATTTTACAAAATTGAGTAACTTATAGCACGCAGGGCTTGACATTAACCTTTTGCTCACCAGTCACTGTGGCTAATTATGTTCCAAAGTCATTAACTCATCAAACTCATAATTTTCCTTTGGCACAATCCCCAGCCCCACAAAAAGTGATAAAGGTAACTGCAGACTTGAAATCCATGCATTTGTTTCTTTTATTTGAATGAGAATTATGAGTTTAGCAGGACACGGGTCTAATGAATAAAGTAATCTCGAAATATCTGAAAGCGAGCATGACCTGTCAGAACAAGAGTAGGATAACAGAAAGGAAAACTTTGTCAATAATTTGTCCATAATTCATGGAAGTCCATACTTCAAACCCCTTTAACAGTGGCATTTGTACACCGTAAAAACATTGTTAAATTTACAGTAAAAAAAAAAACTGGCAGCTGTGGTTGCCAGAAATTAATCGTAAAAAATACAGTAAGACTGATTCAGGCTTCACGGGATGTTATTTTGATGCCTGTATATTATACGGTTCAATAGCATCGTTAATATTATTTAATAACAAACTTGATATACTACCCTTCTGAATCTGTACAAATCAGCTTTTGACTTTATATTGTATTAATCACTGCAGTAAATATATAAGGGCATATGATAACATGTAGTTCATCAATAGAGGCCCGTCCTGGAGCAATGACCAATAAACATGTAGAAACAGTGCTCCGTGTCACTCACAAAAACACCATCAGGGTAACACATATGAAATTAAAATAATGCATTAAACATTAACTAACCTACATCAAATATAACACAGAACACCCCAATGTATATAACTGATATAAAAAATTATAAGAAACATCATTATTCCCATAAAATATAATTAAATGAACTGGGTCATGCAGGGAATCCCTAATTATTGTTTTTTACCGTAATTGAAAAAATAATATACAGTAAAAAAAGTGGCAGGGCGGGGCCCTCTACACACCCGGTCCCTTATCAGGCTAATCAAGCCTCTGAGAGGGATAAAGGCTGACTGCGGAGGATGGTGCGGGAGAAAGAGGTCGTTTACGGACATGTCCGTCATGTGTTTGTCTTTTAAGTTAATCATTAAAATATTGTTTATATTGCCATGCCAGTTCTCGTCGCCTCCTTTCCATTGAACTGCTTTACACATACTTTTTACATTAAAAAATATATATATTTTCCCAGGGCATGCTGAGTGACTTCAGCCAGGTCTCCTAAGCAAACAATTTGGCCTGGTTGCTAGGGAGGGTAGAGTCACATGGGGCAACCTCCTCGTGGTCGCTATAATGTGGTTTGTTCTCGGTGGTGCGTGTCGTGAGTTGAGCGTGGATGCCGCGGTGGATGGCGTGAAGCCTCCACACATGCTATGTCTCCGTCGCAACGCACTCAACGAGCTACATGATAAGATGCGTGGGTTGACGGTCTCAGATATAGAGGCAGCTGGGATTCATCAGCATATATATATATTTTATATTTATATTGTCTTTTTAAATATATTTGTAAAAATTTACCGTATATTTTAAGGTAACTAACAGTTAACCAATTAACTAGTTTTTTTTTTTTCCTGTAGCATTTTTACAGTCTTTTACCTTTAAAATTATTAGTGTATATTAAGGTCATAACAACAGGTAATGGCTTCTCATTACTGTTAAGTCATTGTCGATAGTAATTATATTGTATTTTTTCATCCCAATTTCTCTCCAATTTTAGTACTTATAAAGCACTGAACGCAAGATGAATATAATTTGATTTGCTTTGGCAGCCCGACATTCACAGAATATTTAATGCAGGAAACACCCTGTAAATATCACCCAGTATCTACCAGCATTTTGTGGGTGGGCAGAAGTTAATGTCTAGCCCTGATTGATGGGAAAATTTATTTGCCAATGGGGTAAGAAACAAGCAGAAACCACAATAAATTTTGTTAGATTTCTCTGAAAACACAAATATTGTTCTGCTTCAAGAAATCTTTCTTGATGTTTAGAAATTTTTCCTGGAAAATAAGAAAGGGTTAAGTTTTTTTTTTTTTTTTTTGCAATCAATGAGGGCAGCATTAAACAGTAGTTGTTTTAACTAACTTGATTGGCTTGTGAAAATTGGGCATTCCAAATGAATTTGAATGGGTGGCCAACGTAACGTCAGCAGAAAAGTAAAGTTGTTTCTAAGTTATTAAAATTTTACAAATTGATGAACGATTACAATTAACTTATTTTATTTGGAATAACGTGCAACAATGAATCAATCGATCGATATAATCATTTACATGTGCTTTGGATTCATAGATGCTCAGTGCAGCTCTTCAATACAGTAACTGATGGATATTCAACAAATAAAAAGACTAAATAACTATATATTTAATTGCACAACACTATCATAGTCCTCCAAAACATTTAAACCTATGGATTATGCTTAAAAATGTGAACATTGCTATTAGCATACAATTTGAAGTCTTATTGTTGAAGCTGGTGATTCTGTCACAAATATGTGCTTAAAAAATTAGGAAAGATAAATTTATTAAACGAATCCCTTTTAAAGTACTACTAGTTATCACTAGTTAACCATCCTAAAAGTTATTTTAACATCAAAAGGCAGTGATAGACAGCATTGCTGTGTTCACAAGACTAAAAAAATTCAGTCGCCATGACGAAGCACATCTTGACTGTTACTACAGGACTTGCTTGACATGTCAAACTGACATTTCTCTACAAAAGCCTTTGTAAAAGCCATTTTATGTAATTGGTTGCATTGTTTTGAAGGGTAAGGAACTATGTGTGTGTGTGTGTGTGTGTGTGTGTAACTGTATTCTCTAGTTGAGGGTGCTATCAGCGAATCATCCTGTAGGCAGTTTTAGAAGACAGTCCCACCCAGAGAGCAAAAAAAAAGAAACGTAAATAATAAAAAATAATAATAGCTGAGCCCGAGTGATTATTCACCATTTCTGCTCTCTGATATCGATCTCATTGAGCGAGTTATCAGGCAGAAAATTACTGCAAGGGGCTTGGCATCCCACAGTGGCGTACCAACACACATACACACTTAAGGGGTGGGAGAAGGGAGGGCAAAAAGACATTGACATGAAAAATGTAAAGGATCCAGAAAATGAGGGACAAAGATCAGGAACAGAAATCAGAAAACAATTAATAACAGGTCATTGCCTCAGCACTAGCCTCTAGTGGTTCACACACACGTTCCAAAGGGTGGGGCCTACACCAAATGTATGCTTCAGTTTTTAATTTGAAGAGAAGTTTAGCGTACAATGCGTGTGACATATTTCGTCGTCAGCAGGGTTCACTGATGTCTTATTCATAAAGAAAATCATTGCTTGATCATATTTTCCCAAATATTTGTCACAGCAGTTGCACTTAGGAAATTAAAACATCCATTCGCAACGGGAGTTTAAGGTGTCTTAAAAACTTAAAATTGTGGTCATTGGGAACAGTGGGAATTCAAAACTTGGGTTTTACCTGATCCATTGGTCCTAAAGAAAATCTACATAAGCTCAACCCCACATACGCCTTTTGGTAATTTTCAGCTCAATTTGGACATAACAATATTCTAAATTAAAGCAATAAGCCATGTGAGGCCACACATTACAGTCAATACATTTACATGCACAGTTATAATAAAGCTACAGCAGGTTTTTGCACAAAAAGCAGAGGCGAGTTGTGGTCCGATTAAAATGGTGGACAAAGCTGAGCTACACTCGCATTATCTAGGTCTGTTAATCCAACTTCTAAAAAAATCTGATTTAACATTTTAATATGTAGAGTTATGGTTGGGTAACTAAATTGTAATTAAAATTATAATTCTTAAGTCATTTTCAGTCTTTGTATGGTGGAAATTAATTATTAAAGCTATCAACACCATAAAATCGAAAAGCGCCAGGAAACATGGCATAACATTTTATATGGTAAGAAGTTCATTATAATCATTTCAGATTTTCTTCTTTACTTTTCATGCACATAATTCACCATTTAAATGGTATCCAAATAAATTGTAAACCCAACTCTTGAAGCCTTCAATTGTATTTTCTTTCCTTAAAAAGGAACTGAATTTGTGACTCACAATTAAATGTTTAAACCATAACAGGCCTGTATAAGCGTAAATCAAGCGTGCAAATGACGAATGTAGAGTTTACATTTTCTATTTTTTTAAATTATAATAATATGAAATCCAAATTGGCTGTTCACATGCAAGGCACATTGGAAAAAATCTGATGCGTATCCAATTTATTTAAAAATGTCATATTCAAGGAGCTTTGAATATGATTTTTCATTCAAAAATGCCGAGTGATTTTTGTGAAAAAAAATAAATAAAAAAAATACCGAGTGATTTTAGCAAGTGTAAGTGGTGTTCTTAGACACGACGCAAAGAGGAATCAGTTTAAATAATCCCTTGTTTGTAAACAGTAATTGAATCTATATTTTAAATACTACCTTTAAATCTATCTGGGACTTCTCTACTTAACATTACGAAATAAATTGCACAGACAACATTCACAATTAAGCCTATTCTAATCAATAACATTTACCTTCCAATAAGATTCTGTAATTGACATGCCCTGCAACTCTGAATTTCACACTGGTAATTCCAACACTATAGTCACATTTATGTGCGCTGATTGTAATTATTTTATGAAAATATGATCGTTCCAACATCAACTGAACTTAAAAGTACATAAGCCGTTTTCTTGTAGTGTCTAGTTATAATCCAGTAAGGACAATATCATCAAATCACCAGAGCGATAAATATGGAATGCATACAAATTTTAGTATCCCTTGATGTCATAATCTCAGATATGCTTGCAAGAACATGCCAACATTTGACTAACAGGGTCTCATTATACAGTAGGTTGCACAGTGATGACTTCATACGGACTGCAGATGGACAGATGCAACCCAGAGGGAATGCTGATGTTCTTCAACACTCAGAATTAGAGAAAATACCAGAGTCATAGCGGGGAAAAAGTCAGAGTGAATGCATTCGCTCTTCGCTTCAAAATCATACAATGCACACAACAGAGCCCCCTTGCACGTGCTACAGAGGCCATCTTACACGTCCCTTTTAAACCTGTTAACTGTCACTGGCCAACAGGTGGTCCATTTGAGTGTGGCTAAAAAGAAAAACGCTTTATTTATATAAAAACAAATTTGATGTTCACATACTTGGTATCAAATTAAAGCTTAAAAGCTTACCTTCATCTTCTGCAATCTATTTAGCAATTAGAACATTACAGTGAAAAAAATTGGAAAATGTTAAAAGAATGCATTTGTAAAACGTGACGTAGGCTACTTTTGTTTCATGTTCTCAGCTTATGATCCAATCCAATGATTGAAGAAAAAAACAGCATGCATTTCATTAGGCTCGTTTGAGGTGAGTGAGTTCTGCGCAGAATCGATCACCAACAGGTGTATGCCTGTTAGAGATCAGTCCGACTTGCTGTGATATCATGACCACGTATGTCAAAAATACTCCCGCGGTGGCCTGGTTTAGTTCAGTGGTAAAGAGTACGCTAGTTCGAATCCCAAGGTGTGCTGAGTGACTACAGACAGGTCTCCTAAACAACCAAATTGGCCCGATTGCTAGGGAGGGTAGAGTCACATGGGGTAACCTCCTTGTGGTCGATATAATGTGGTTTGTTCTTGGTGGAGCGCATGGCGAATTGAGCGCGGATGCCTTGAGCTATGTCTCCTTGGCAACGCGCTCAACAAGCCACGTGATAAGATGCGCTGGTTAATGCTCTCAGACGTGGAGGAAACTGGGATTCGTCCTCCACCACCCGGATTGAGGCGTATCACTATGCGACCATGAGGACTTAAAAGCACATTGGGAATTGGGCATGCCAAATTGGAAGAAAAAGGGGGGGAAATACTTCCGTGAGAGCGAGGTGGCCGCAGTTGTAGCTGGCAGGAGGCACAGAAATAATATACCAATCACATATGAATATTCACATATAATGTATTCACATAAACACATCATATTATAGGTAAAAATATCTAACATTTTAGAAGATGATGAAACTTCACGGTTGTTTAAGCCAATGAACATTAAGCTGTGTCATCAGCCAGTCATTTCCCAACTCTGAAAAAGCAACTATGCCACCTACCTGTTACAACTGCGGCCACCTCGCTCTCATGGGCCATTTTTTTAAAAAGATAACACTGCAAAAATGAATGCTTCAACGATACCAAACACGGCACATATGAACGACACCGTTTCGGAGTGATTTGGAGTGACGTCACTGCTATAGAATTGGCTACACTTTTGCTAGAAGAATCATTAAAGAATGAGCTTCTGCCAACCATGACGCAAGCCCGGATCAGTCTGACTCTTAAAAAAGGACAAAGATCCCATGCCCGTCTACTAGGTGCCGTTACAGAGCCCCCCTCTATATGCCCATGTATGAACTTTTGCCAGGCCCTAATGGCCAATGACTCTGACGCGTGTGCAGAATTTCATGAATTTTTGAGCATTTTAAGTGCCCCAAAAGCCCCCGAAACTTTGACATTTTTTTTGACCACCCCTGGAGTCACGCGTTCGAATCCAGTGACTCCAGCCAGGTCTCCTAAGCAACCAAATTGGCCCGGTTGCAAGGGAGGGTAGAGTCACATGGGGTAACCTCCACGTGGTAGCGATTAGTGGTTCTCGCTCTCAATGGGGCACGTGGTAATTTGTGCGTGGATCGCGGAAAGTAGCATGATCTGCCACATGCTGGGAGTCTCCACGGTGTCATGCACACATAAGATGAATGGATAGATGTCAGAAGCGAAGACTTGTCCTCCACCACCCGGATTGAGGTGAGTAACAGTGCCACCACGAGGTCCTACTAAGTAGTGGAGTTTATACACTGCACTGCTGCCATATGATTGGCTGATTAGATAATTGCATCAAAGATTGTTGGTGCCAGATGGCTGGTTTGAGTATTTCTGTAACTGCTGATCTCCTGGGATTTTCACAAACAACAGTCTCTAGAATTAACTCAGAATTTTGCCAAAAACATTCAGCCAGAGCCCGGACTTAAAAATGGCTGTCCACTGACGGTCCCATCTAACCTGCCAGAGCTTGAGACAATGAGCAGAGAAGAATGGCAGAAAATCCCCAAATCCAGGTGTGCAAAGCTTGTCACAAAATACCCAAAAACACTTGAGGCTATAATCACTGCCAAAGGTGCTTCAACTTAGTAATGATTTAAGGGTCTAAATACTTGTGTCAATGTGATAAATTATTTTTTTTAATAACTTTTCCACAAAAAAAAATCTGGTTTTTGCTTTGTCATTATGGGGTATGGAGTGTAGATTGATGTGAAAAAATAAATACAATAATTTAAAGCATTTTAGCATATGGCTGCAACATAAAACGAGGAAAAAATGAAGGGGTCTGAATACTTTATGAATGCACTGTATATATGTCCAGTTTAAATTCTAGGTGCTGAAGCTAAATCAGTTGAAAACCACTTGTTTTGAGTATCTTTACACACTGAGCTTTGAGGGATTATGAAAATGTAACTATTGAATATATTAACTATTCACATTTTCCATTTTATTATACCGAATGGGCATATAATAGGATAGAAATTCAAAAGAGAGAGATAAAGAGAGAATACGTAAAGTGCAAAAGCATGAAGTTGACCCAAGACCACCCTCACTCTGTCAGAATAAAGGGATCTGAGGACAGCAGGGAAAGGAGAGTATATGCTTTGCATATGCCTTCTTATCAAAGAGACAGGATGGCAAAAATTTAAACCAATGTAATGCAACAATTACTCTTCAGCAAGTGGCATAAATTCGAAATCAAACTTGAAGACAACCACAATTTGTCAACACAACATAGTGCCAAGAAATGTGATAAAGCATAGGATTTAATGTCCAACAGAAACCGTCTTGAAATGTATTCTTTATGCAGCGTTTTGATTGCAGTAACAGCAGCCCATATAAAGACTAATCTAAAGCATTAAAGTGACAAAACTTCTTGCAGAGGGTTTTACTGTGCTGACTGTTATTCACTGTTCAGCACAGCAATTTATCATCCTGCAAAAATGCTCTCCAAGCGTCTCTCTTAATTCATTTTAGATTTGTCCCTCCCATTTAAACCACCACCAGTAAAAAAAAAAGAATTTTAGTCGTCGACCCCACAAATCGACTAGTCAGTTGTTGGACGACTAGTGGATAAGTCGACCACCCTGGTACATGCATAGTCTAAATGTTAAACTACTGTGAGATTTAAGGCTAGGGGTACAGTTAGGGTTAGGGCTAGTGGTCAGGTTATGGTTAATATTAACATCTAGCTAAATTCATTATTTAAAAATTCATCACTACTTTGTTCATACATAAGCCATCTGGCCCAGTCAAACTGTACACATCTGTTATAGAATAACACCAAAATATAATTTCAAGAAGTTACAAGAAAGGGTCTGAGCATACCAAAATAGAAAATAGTCCTAATTATCCACAAACCCCACAAACAAGTTAAAATGGTTTTTAATTCTGGCTCATCAAAAACACAGCGATTCCAGCGTGTTGAATACCTGACGCTTACCTGTAGTCTCAATGTAACGGATGCACTTTTCAATGAAGAATGGAATGGGCCGCTCAGGTGTGACCACATTGGCTAAAGGAACTCCAAAGTAGCTGCTCTCAAGTGGTTTAGACAGCGAAGACTGGCGAGCCTTTGGTCGCGTTTTCTGCAAGACAGGAGAGTAACAGGTTGGTAAAATACTCTTCCAGCAAAGCAAGGTGTAACACACATTTACACATACTTGAGCGACAATCTCTATGAAGCGACATGGTAACCCAAAACAGGAAAATATACTCTGTTGGATGAGATTATAAATGCAAGTTATTTTCTTTCCAAAGAGCAATGCTTGCTAGTACTGTACATCTCTGTTGCTCTTTATCTCTCACTTTGTTTCTTTACGCACATTCTGTACATCATAACTCTGAACGCTGTCAAATCGTTCAAGTCATTTGAACTAGGATTAAGCTCTATGACGTACATACAGTGAGACAGTAAAAATGTGTCAACCGGTAGAGAATTTGCAATACCATTAAAGCTTTAGAGATATTTCTGTGGTTTTCAGTGGATAGGATAGTTTTACATAATTTACATGTAACAGTAGCTATGTTTCCATCCAAGTTCCATATATAATATATGTGAAAAACCATAATATCACAAAAACAATGTGCGAATAAAGCCACGTTTCCATCCCATGCATTCAAAAGGTCTAGTTCAATATATAGAGCACATTTAAAAACAACAAGTGAATACCAATGTACTGTACACAGGCAAATAAAACAATAACAAAAACAAGAGTGACATTAAAAACAATAAACAATACAATATACATTCATACAAAAGTCAAAGAATATAGATATGTCTTCAGACATGATTTAAAAAAGTGAAGCATGTCCAGATCTAATGTCCAGGAGGTATCCTATTCCATAGTCTAGGGCCAACTACGGAGAAGTCACGATCCCCTTTAAACTTCAAACATGAGCGTGGTGTATGCAGGAGAAGTTTATCAGAGGACTACTGATGACTAAGGAGTTCTCAGAGATAAGATGGGGCTAAACCAGTGGTTCTCAACCTTTTTTGAACAAACGCCCCCTGACCTCTTCATGATGCTCTTAATGCCCCCCAAAAAAAAAAAAAAAAAAAAAAAAACACTTCAGAAATACTATTACAGCCAAACAATTGCAACACTGAAACCTGAGTTTTTGGTAAAAAAAAAAAAAACTGAAACAGTTTCTTATTGTATTTAAACTACATGTAAAAGCCTCAAGTTGAGTAATATTGTGTTTGGAAAAAATGCAAAAACACATGGATTGTTTGAAAGGTATTGCAAATGTATTTAGAAATTCAAACAAATTCAGGCTCACACACAATTTTTTTAAGATGAACCAATCACGTGAACAATAACGTAACTAACCTAAATGGCCAATGAAAAAGCAGCGGTCGTTCGCGCACTCAATTAGGCAATATATACTAGGCTTCAAATTTGAATAGCCTACAAACGGTCATTTGATTTCAAATGACGAACAAAGACGACAACAGCTCGGCCACCTGAACTGAACCGAAGAAAAAACGACGTCAAAAACAGCCACTTTTTTTTTTTTATTAATTACGGTCATTAGTGTGTGCCCTGAGCACTAATTATGCGCCTAATTATGTATTCCGCATTATGTACAGAAAAAGCCGGTGAAAGCGCGCTTCTATTTTGCGCTGAAAATTCTCCGCCTCTTAAAAGCATGTGTAACTTAGGAAGCGGCTCTCCTGGCATATCCTCCTGGTGAAGTGGCAGCAGTAATCCGAGCAAGACGAAGACATAGGCTAAGGAGAAGAGCTGAAAAGATTTTTGCGCAGGCCGCCTGTTGAGTACCTCTGAGTAACGCCCCCATTTGTGCCTGAGCCCCCTCTCTGCTGCCTCGTTCACACCGCCCCCCAACACTGTCCAAACGCCCCCTAGGGGGCGGTACTGCCCCCGTTGAGAAACGCTGGGCTAAACCATTAATAGCTTTAAAACCAAATAACAAAATCTTAAAATGAATCCTGTATTGGACTGGTAACCAGTGAAGAGATACTACAACAAGTGAAATACTTTACCTCTTCCTTGTTCCAGCCAGCAACCTAGCAGCTACATTTTGGACTAACTGCAAGTGATACAGAGATCAATGACTAAGACCCATGTACAGTACAGTACAGTGCATTATAATAGACAAGTTTGGATGAGATGAAGGCATGAATAACGATCTCCAAGTCCATAAATGAGAGAAACGGTTTTAATTTAGCAATCAACCCAAGTTGGAAAAAGCTGCCATTCACCACAGCACTTATTTGTTCTTCAAAATGTAGAGCAGTGTCAAAGATTACTCAAGTTTTTAGCAAAGGGGTGAACATTTAACGACAGGGACGCTAGATTGCAAGTGATATCAGAGACAGCACAAGGGAGGTCAAATATAACAATTTCAGACTTGCTCTCATTTAGCAGGAGAAAGTTTCTTGCTGTCCAGCATTTAATATTATCAAACAATTTACAAATGTCAGAAACTGAATCATCAGAACTAAGTCAGACATACAGCTGGGTATCATTGGCATAGCAATGATATGTAATGTTATATTTCCTAAAAATGTAACCCAGGGGAAGCATATTTAAAGAAAATCAAATATGGCCTAAAATGGAACCTTGAGGTACCCCACAAGTAAAAGGTGCAGAAGGAGAGGAAGAATTCCCGATCCTAACACTCAAGAGTTCTATCTGAAAGGTAAGATGTAAACCAATCTAAGGCTGTGCCTTTAATACCAACTTCACAACTAAGACTAGGAGGATAGTATGATCAACTGTCTCGAAAGCAGCACTAAGATCAAGCAACATTAAAGTTGCAGGTCTACCAGTATACAAAGTGAGCAGTAAATCATTCATCACCTGGAGTAGTTCAGACTCTGTGCTGTGATGATCTCTAAAACCAGACTGAAATTTATCTAAAATGTTGTTTTCAGATAGGAATGAAGAGAGCTGAGAAAAAAATATTTACTCCGGGATTTAAAAAATAATAAAAAATTCAGTTTAGAAATGGCCCAGAAATTGGTAGGCGGTTGGTAGGATCCAAATTTGGCTTCTTAAGAAGTGGCTGGATCACTGCTTGCTTAAAGCAGGATGGAACAATGCCATTATAAAAGGAGTTATTCATAATAGTCAACACACAGCCAAGCAGGAATAACATCAACAGAAGAGGTGGTAGGCTTTATCTGTTGGACTATTATCTACCGACTCGGTGAGAGATTTAGGATTAAACAGATCAAACAAAACAGAACAAGTGACTGGTTCAGAGGGGTCATTACTACTAGTGATAATGCCAGATTGTAAAGCATCAACCTTACCAATAAAGAAATCAAAAAATTATACATAAGTCTCAGGTGTAGCATAAAGACAAGAGAAGGCAGTGGGAATGAGCACTGTATTTATAATGTTAAACAGAATTTATGGATTATGAAGTTTTTTTTGAGATTATATCAGAAAGATATTTGTTTTTTTTTTGCATCTTTTACAGAGTGCTGGTATGCAGATAGACAATTCTTAAGGATTTCATAAGACACTTGCAGTGTTTCTTTTTTCCATTTACACTCTGCTTTCCTACATTCCTGTCTGAGAGCATGTGTGTTATTGTTTAACCAAGGCTGGGCCATCAGTTTAGGTTTTCTAGTTTTAAAAGGAGCAACAGAGTCTAAAATGCAAGTACAGGTATTGTTAAAAAGTGACCATCTCCTCTGTGCCTAGACTTGGATAAAATAGCTTCTTGGAGCACAACACAGGAGTAGCAGAGAAGGCCTCAGAGAAATGTCTGGCTGTAGAAGAGGTTATAGAACGTTAAAAACAACAGGATTATGATCAGACAGACAAAACTCAGTAATATCATCTTTGTAGATGGGAAGACCAAAAGATAAAACAAGATCAAGAGTATGACCATGATCATGGGTAGAGCCAGTAACATGCTGTGTGGCATTTACCAAAGCCATCTTAGCAAGACAGGAATTTCCAGCTTGTAGCAATGCAGCATCCGATGATGCTTTTGATGGCTTTGAGTATTCCAGTAATCGGATATTTTGGAGATTAGCACCTCTTCTGATGATTTGCGGTCGCATTGGAGTGCACGCAGATGATGCTGAATCTGGTAGGATGGGAAGTAGATAGCTGTATCGGGGCACCAAAATACGCCGAAGGATGATGTACTTGTGCCAGCCATGGTCTCCACGAAGATCGCCAAACGCAGAACCAACAACCACTGTAGACGTGCGCAGAGATCTCTTAACCCTAACCAAGAGACTGCCTTGTTTTCCTCTCTTTCTGTGGCATCTCTTACGATGAAGCGAGCAGCAAGGCACACACCCACGAGGAAAGGCAAAGAAAAGCGGTTATAGAAAAATCGCTCTGCACCAGGATTTCGAACACACAAGTCAATGACAGAGGATTGTATATTAAGAAGGGCTTGGCGATCATAGGGCAGTAAGGTCGTAATTATTTGTGCATACACAGACACAAATAACACGAACAGACTCAGGACAGGGGCGACGGCATGCCAACAACCACACTGGCGCCATCTTGCCACTCTTGCCAGATAACGTTCAAAAGAACAAAATTGTCACTTCTGGAGAAATTTATAAAATACTCTTTTAGAGCTTGCAGACCACTCTAAAGAATTTTGTCTAAGGTCACAGTTCTGGGAGCATTGTGTGTGCATTCCTCATGTCTTTGCCATGCAGATCTATTATATATTTTTTAAAGGTGTCAAATAAACCTGCTCTTCTGCACAGTTCAAGTTTGTATTCGACTTATTTGCTCTGCAAACTCTGCATGATTTGGAATTTATAGACATTGTTATTTCAGGATGACCAGATCAGCATTTCAGATACAATGATTGGTCCGCTTATTTGATGCAGATCTTGTTTTCCTAATAAATTGAATAAGAGTTTATTTGGAAAATGTCCAAAAAGAGTTTATGCAAAGTTTTTCTTATCCAATAAAAATATGATCCATCTCAAGTGAGTGAATACAAGATTTTATTTTATTTATGTATGGTGTTTCCACACATCAGTTATTATGCAATATCCACAAATCCTTATAATAATATGTGGATGGAAACCCAGCTAATGAAGAAACATGGGAGTAATGTGAAAATATAGAGCAGGGCATGTCTCAAATAATCAAGAGGAGGAAGACCTTGTTATTAAGTGGAGTTTAGTTGTTTATGTTGACCAATCACTATTGCAACTTACTACATTATTACAGAATTCATCATGTGTGTATACTGGCTTTTTAACAATGG
This sequence comes from Xyrauchen texanus, assembly GCF_025860055.1. Taxonomy (NCBI): domain Eukaryota; kingdom Metazoa; phylum Chordata; class Actinopteri; order Cypriniformes; family Catostomidae; genus Xyrauchen; species Xyrauchen texanus. The sequence continues at coordinate 27,142,751 of NC_068311.1, forward strand.
CTTCAAATGTAGCTTATTTAAATCGGAATTTAGAGTCAGAACTAAAGTTGAAGTCAGAAGTTTGCATACACCTTAGCCAAATACATTTTAACTTCACAATTCCTGACATTTAATAATTGAAAACATTCCCTGTTTTAAATCAGTTAGGATCACTACTTTATTTTAAGAATGTGAAATGTAAGATTAATAGTAGAGAGAATACAATTGACCCACTTGATCACATTCAAGTGGGTCAGAGGTTTGCATACACTTTGTTAGTATTTGGTAGAATTGCCTTTAAATTGGGTCAAACGTTTTGGGTAGCCTTCCACAAGCCTCTCACAATAAGTTGCTGGAATTATGGTCAGTCCTCCAGACAGAACTGGTGTAACCAAGTCAGGTTTGTAGGCCTCCTTGCGCACATGCCATTTTAGTTCTGCCCAGGATTTATTTAGCGGATTGAGTTCAGAGCTTTGTGATGGCCACTCCAATACCTTGACTTTGCTGTCCTCAAGCCATTTTGCCAGAACTTTGGAGGTATGCTTGGGGGTCATTATCCATTTGGAAAACCAATTTGTGACCGAGCTTTAACTTCCTGTCTCATGTCTTGAGATTTTGCTTCAATATATCAACATAATTTTCCTTTGTCGTGAAGCCATCTATTTTATGAGGTGCACCAGTCCCTCCTGCAGCAAAGCACCCCCACAACATGGTGCTGCCATTCCCATGCTTCACACTTGGGATGGTGCTCTTAGACTTGCAAGCCTCACCCTTTTTCCTCCAAACATAACATTGGTCATTACGGCCAAATGTTTCAATTTTTGTTTCATCAAACCAAAGGACATTTCTCCAAAAAGTAAGATATTTGTCCCCATGTGCACTTGAAAACTGTAGTCCGTTTTTTTTAATGGTGGTTTTGGAGCATTGGCTTCTTCCTTGCTGAGCAGCCTTTCAAGTTATGTAGATATAGGTCTTGTTTTACTGTGGATATAGATACTTGTCTACCCGTTTCCTCAATCATATTCACACGGTCCTTTGCTGTTGGTTCTGGGATTGATTTGCACTTTTCACACTAAATTATGTTCATTTCTAGGAGACACCTGAGCGGTATGATGGCTGTGTGGTCCCATGGTGTTTGTACTTGCGTACTATTGTTTGTAGAGATGAATGTGGTACCTTCAGGTGTTTGGAAATTGCTTCCAAGGATGAACCAGATTTCTTTTGATTTTCCCATGATGCCAAGCAAGGAGGCACTGAGTTTGAAGGTAGGCCTTAAAATACATCCACAGGTACACCTCCAATTGACTCCAATTGGCCAATTAGCCAATGAGAAGATAATTGGCTAATTGTCTAAAAGGCTTGACATTTAATTTGTATTTACTTAACAGGAACATCCAACAACAGTCATATTGAAATAAACCACTCTTTCTTTGCATTTTCATCCCAAATAACTATATTGTGATATATTTTGTTACTGTAATATAAATGTACTTATATTATGATATATTACTTTAGACATAATGTCCATCCCTAATCTCAACAATGTGACATTTTACATTGTGGTACATTGGGCATGAATTTAGATTTAAGAGTTCTTCACACACTGCTCAGACTCCCCTAAATAACAACTCTTCCCATAATGCACTGCTGCAGTCAGAAAGTCACGGCTGGCCAGTCAGTTTGTCTGCAGTACTGTCAGGCAGAGAAAAAGTCATGGTGCTTATTAGGCCAGGCTATGTCTGCTCCACAGCTAGCAGGCATCCCAGCTTCCTACTTTATCTTATATAAATCCTACTTATTCCTGCTCTACAAAACTATGGTTAAATACATTACGTAACTAATACATACACTGCAATATAAAACAAATCTTATTCAGTATTTTTGTCTTATTTTTTTGTCAGAGAACATATTTAGACTTTTTCAGCGAATACATCTTTAATTTCACTTATTTTTTTATACAATTAGCAAATACATTCTGCAAAATTCTAACAAAATTAAGTGAGGTTAATGCCTACAACAACAAAAAAATGCCAATGGGTTAATAAAAAAGATAATATTCAAGATATTCTCTGAAAACAATTCTTATTTTGTTAGTACACAGTTTTGCTTCTTAAATAACTTTTTTGTTTTAGCCATTTTACCTTAAGACAAAAACACTGATTAAGAGTAAAAGTTAAATATTAAATAATAATAAACCGCTCTACATTTGTCCCCCTTTACAATCTCTCTCATTTTACACTGCTCACATTTCCCAGTCCTCACTTCCTTTTCTTATTTTCAGATTTCACATAAATCCCCACTGGCTCCTCTCAATAGACGTTTACATAATTACCACCCTCCCCTCTCCAAGCCCTCATTAAAGAATCCATGCTCCAATTACATTTCACAGGGAGTATTACAGGCATGGCAATGTTATGCAAAAGTAATGCGTTTACCCTGCAATGCAGGTCACACAGACGTGGGACGTTAACACCACCAGCAGTACACTTTGGCAACACCCAGCAAACCAGATACTTCATGTGACTGTTGCTCCACCCCCAATTCCACACTCTAGCAACTTCAGGCATGACCGGACTCTCAAGTGGTGCAGTAAGTTTGAAGTTTCTGATTTTCAGTTATTCACTAACATCACACTCTATGCACAAAGCACATACAGTGTTGGGAAACTCGACAGTGCCCTTGTAATCTCAGCCTCAGATGTCACACCAATAGTCTTTTAGTTGTTTGTCAGGTTAGTGACATCAAATCTTTTAAAGATGTTACATGGCATTCCCTGTTGAAATTTGTGTTTTCTAGGCCAGAGTAAGCTGCAGTCTAGACCAGGTCTTTTGCCGTATAGTCAAAGGTCTGGCTATGTGAGACTAGTCGCCCTGGTATCTCTACCATGCGGCCTCTCTTCACTTGCTCATGCAATGTTAACAGGGGCATTAGAAAAGAAAAATGTGAAGCAGGAATTTAAAAAACATTCCACTTGTTGACCGGGGACATTTTAAAAGGCTCAGCGAACATTTCCGGCCTTTCTGTCCAACAGTCTACAGGGAAAGATAATGCAGATGGCATAGAAACAGGAAAGGCTTATTCTAACTCTTAACATCAGAAAGAGACAGTCTTTGCTGAACAGAACTTAAACAAGTACAAACCCCTGGGGTAATTAATGCATGCAAGGTGATTTAACCCAATGGCCCCATTCTAACCCCAGTGAAGTCAAATACACACTTCTGTGCAATGAGGAGCATTGATGTCTCTCCATCCACACTTGGGCTGTCACATACTCTGAGAACAGTAGCCACTGAAATTGCTGCTTGTGTTAACACAGCATATTATTGGAGTGACTGACATATTAGTATTCCCTAGTGAATAATCAGAATGATTATTGGTCGAAACCAGATCCAAATAATGTAATGTTACATTAACCATTGTTTGAAATAACTATAAATTCTACTAATTTTATCATATATTTTTCCAAGTGATTACACCAACTTCCTTCTATTAGCCTGAGTTTATAATAACATCTAGGGACAGTTAAATGTTGTTGTTTTTTTTAATATTATGACAACAGAGTAACGTGACACTGTGCGAAGGTTGGTCGCTAAAAGGCGAGCTCCACTTAAACATTGCTAAAAATAATCCTTTTAAGCAATAGTTTTAATAGTTTTGTTTTCTAAACTAATATGGGAGGGCAGGATGTCAAAGAAAATCGAAATCGTCGGCTTGTGGGAACATTAAAAAGCATTTTTTTTCTCACTAATAGGACGCCTCGCAGGATCAGGATGGTGGAGGTCCAGTCGATGATGGTAGTGAGCTTCGTGAAGTAGGTACATTGCTGACGAATATCTGAACTGACTTGGGAGGACCTCGTAGAAATACACTGAACGATCACATCTATGAAGGCAAAATTTCCACCCTGATCACAAGAATGGACGATGTTGAAAAACGGGACGAGTTACTGGAGTCAAGAGAAAGAGCAGTAAGCCTCGTCACCTGGTTCACAATGATTAACACCCTAACACCTGTCTCCCATTACAGTGATGTGGAGGGAGACCAAAAGTGACGCCAGAGAGTAAGTGGAGAGAGAGTGACCAGAGAGCACAACAGCACTGAACCGAGAGAGAGATTATTATTTAGAGTGCTTTCATTTATTTAAAAATGATTTCATTGTTATCGACGGTTACGTCGATTGTGTGTTTAAGGAGAAGAATAAAATGACCTTGAACTAAGATCTCATTACAGTCACAAAGGGTGGTCCCAAGAATTTTAAATGCCCACGCCAATCTATGACCTTAATTTGTTTCTCCTCCCCAATTCCCAATGCGCAATAAATCCTCCTGGTGGCATAGTGACTCGCCTCAATCCAGGTGGCAGTGGACAAATCTCAGTTGCCTCCCCGTCTGAGACAGTCAATCCACGTATTTTATCACATGGATTGAGCGCGTTACCGTGGAGACGAGGCTTCATGCCATTCTCCGCAGCATCCACATACAACACACCACGTGCCCCACCGGGAGTGAGATTACCCCATGTGACTCTACCCTCCCTAGCAACCCGCGCCAATTTGGTTGCTTAAGAGACCTGGCTGGAGTCACTCAGCACGCCCTGGATTCGACCTCGAGACTCCAGGGGTGGTAGTCAGCATCTTTACTCGCTGAGCTACCCAGGCCCCCTTATGGCCTTCATTAAATCAATGGTTTGAGTGGGTAATTCTGCCTGCTCTCGGTTAATACGGACTACAAATCATGCATTTTACTGATGCAGCCTGAGAGGTTATGCTATTCTGTTGGCTGCCCACTGACTCTCGATATACAATTTTTTTTTCTTCTATTATTGACTTATTGTTGAGTTAATTTGTAAAATTTTGTGGGTTCAATGTAATTATTTACTGGGGCTTATTTTCTGAAATAAATTTTTGTGCACTTTAATGGCACGGTTTATGTTAAAAACAAAACACAGAACAAAATGAGAAGGAAAAAAACACCGGACTTGAGCAATCCGTTAGCAATAGTGTTGCGGAAAATCTCGTGGGTGTGCATGGACCAGGGGATGGATGCCAGTTATTGCATGGGGTTGAAGCAAATTTTTTTCCTGTTCTGTGGGTTTTTCAGGATTTTATTGTTACTTCAATATTGGAAAGTGGTCTAAATAATTTTGCCTTGGGTACATTATCTTCACATGTCAATATGTCACATTAAAATAGGTAAAATGTTTCTCTCCATGTGGAATGTTAATGGGCTGGGGCACCCTATAAAAAAGTTAAGTTGTATCCTTCATTAAGCGTAAAAAATATGGTAGTGTTCCTTCAAGAAACACCTTTCTTCACAGAAAGCTGAAAAACTTGGTAGGGCATGAGGTCGGCATGTGTTTTGCAGGGCTGGTTCGAGTAAGGGCAGGGGAGTAATCACATTAAGCAATTAAAATTCAAATGTCTCAAACAGATCAAAGATAATATAGGAAGAGTCATTATTGTTTTGGCTGAAATAGAGGGGCTAAACCTTATTTTGGCTAATATTTATGCACTCAATGCTGATGATCGGAACTATTTCATAGATCTTGAGGGGAAACTACAAGCTGCTGGGATACTTCATGATATGGTTTTGGGTGGAGACTTCAATCTTTTAATGGATCCAGTCCTTGATCATAGTGATGAAAAGGGTGTACACCCTTTAGAGCAGGGTTCCTTAATAGGCGGCCCGTGGGCCACATCAAATTACATTTCAAAGCATTGCACAGCAATTTTATCTGCTATTATCCATAACATTCTGAGAGCCGCAAATGGTTGCGGTTATTCACAAAATCACATCCATTCAGGAGAATGCCACCACAGCATCCTTAGGTGTGGCTTGTAACCTGGCAAAGGCCAAAAAGCTGAATTAATTAAATGGATGCTGAATTAATTAAAACCTGTGCAATTGACTTGGAGGAAGTTTTAAATCCTGATGACAAAACGAAGAAAATGGTCATGGAGCTATTACAGAAGGTGCATTATCCGATTTCACTGCAAAAAGAATCAGAGTGTCATTGGCGGATGAGTGTCTGTCCAATCTTTTATCCGACATAAAGAAAGCAGAAATCATGTCACTTGCAATAGACTCGTCTTGCGACCGAACTGACATTGAACCAACATCAGTGTTCGTCAGATTTTTTGATGGGATGAAGTTTGTGAAGAGCCGTGAAGAGCTGCTTTGTTTGCTGTCAGTACAGGGACGAGCAACCGGAGAAATAATTTTTAATGAACTGATGCAGTTCTTTGAAAAGAATGGATTGGATTTAAACAAAGTTGTGTCAGTTGTCACTGACGGGGCTCCATCAATGGTTAGACATCACAGAAGTCTGATAAGCAGGCTAGCTGCTGTTAACCCAACACTCATAGCATTTCTCTGCATAATTCATAAATCAGTGTTGTGCGCTAAACTGTCCGGAAAAATGAAAGAGACAATGGACCCTGCGATGAGGCTGGTATACTTTATTTGCGCGAGTTCTGGTCTGCAACATCGCCTTTTCTGAGCCTTGCTGGAGGAAATGTTAGCAGAATGGCATGTTCTTTTGCTGCACAACGATGTCCGATGGCTGAGCAAGGGCTAAGTGCTGGATAGAGTGTGTGAACTTCAAAATGAACTTCAAAATAAAGGAGAAAGCTACACTTTCCGCATTTGCAACAGCATTGCGAGAAACACCAGATGCAAGAGGACCCACTAATGCAGTATGAGAGCTTTAACCTGTCAAGTGAACTACTTCTCTTCCTAAGACAGCCATTTTCAGTCTCAGCAGTTGGGCAATGGACTGTTGAGGCCAAATGCCTGGTTTCATCCTTAGATGAAGCATTTTTGCAGCAGGAGATTTTGGAAATGTCAAAGTCTGATTTGCTCAGAGAGCAACACAAGGAGGCTAGTGGTGAGCAACTTTTAGACAAAAGTGGTTTCTCAAGCTAAATTCAAGAACAGCAGAATCATTGCAATGTTTCTACTTTAAATGTTCCCCTCCACTTACATCTGTGAGTCATCGTTTTCTATAATGAAAATCATTAAGAACCAGGATAGAAACAGACCGTCCAGTGTGCATCTTGATCAGTGTCTTAGGATTGCTACAACAGAGTATAGCCCCAACATTAGAGGTATTGCTTCACCCAGTCGCTGTCACTTCTCTCATTAATACCGTTACAGTTTAATCGAAGTAAAATCTAAGTAAGAACAATACAAAATATGAATGCTGATAGGTCAAATAATTGAATCTTCAATTAGGGAAAGTGAAGAGAAGAGATCCAGTCTGGAGAGGAGCAGGAGCAGGTGATTCGCATGGCAGACATGGAGATCCAGATTTTTTGTTTGTTCATTTGTTTTTAATATTCAACAGGCAAAGTTCTTTAGTTTTCTGTATCTGAATACAAAAATGTTCATAATTGATTGAATAAAAGACTAAGAAATATATTAAAAAAAAACATCAGAATATGTATATTGTGACTAACAAAACAACAACAAAAACAACAAACAATGTATTGTTGGCATAATTTTGCCCTTAGTAAGAACTACAAATTTTTTTTATCAGTTCATACGATTTACTCTAGAACAGATTTTTATATATTTTATATATATATATAACAACATCTACCACTGACTGCTCAATTGGGAACATTTTAGTTCCAAATCATGCTTTGGTGTGTTTAGAAAAACAAATCATATAGATGGCGCTTTAATACATCCCTTCTTCAAGACCCTGCATTTTAACAAATGTTAAAGACAGAAGTCAATGTTTATGAAGAAACCAACTGATCCACAATGTCCTCTGTGGGCGCGGCATGGGAGGCGCTTAAGGCAGTTTTTAAGGGGAAGATCATACAATAGGCCTCATTCATTAAAAAGATCAAAGCATGGGCCTGGGTAGCTCAGCGAGTATTGACGCTGACTACCACCCCTGGAGTCACGAGTTAGAATCCAGGGTGTGCTTAGGGACTCCAGCCAAGTCTCCTAAGCCATACATTTGGCCCGGTTGCTAGGTAGGGTATAGTCACATGAAGTAACCTCCTCGTGGTCACGATTAGTGGTTCTCGCTGTCAATGGGGCACATGGTAAGTTGTGCGTGGATCCCGGAGTGTAGCATGAGCCTCCACATGCTGTGAGACTCTGCGGTGTCATGCACAATGAGCCACATGAGGCAACTGAGACTTGTCCACCACCACCCAGATATATATATATATATATATATATATATATACATACACTGTGGGTACGGAAAGTATTCAGACCCCTTAAATTTTTCACTCTGTTATATTGCAGCCATTTGCTAAAATTATTTAAGTTCATTTTTTTTCCTCATTATTGTACACACAGCACCCCATATTGACAGAAAAACACAGAATTGTTGACATTTTTTCACATTTATTAAAAAAGAAAAACTGAAATATCACATGGTCCTAAGTATTCAGACCCTTTGTTCAGTATTTAGTAGAAGCACCCTTTTGATCTAATACAGCCATGAGTCTTTTTGGGAAAGATGCAACAAGTTTTTCACATCTGGATTTGGGTAACCTCTGCCACTCCTCCTTGCAGATCCTCTCCAGTTCTGTCAGGTTGGATGGTAAACGTTGGTGGACAGCCATTTTCAGGTCTCTCCAGAGATGCTCAATTGGGTTTAAGTTAGGGCTCTGGCTGGGCCATTCAAGAACAGTCATGGAGTTGTTGTGAAGCCACTCCTTCGTTATTTTAGCGGTGTGCTTAGGGTCATTGTCTTGTTGGAAGGTGAACCTTCGGCCCAGTCTGAGGTCCAGAGCACTCTGGAGAAGGTTTTCGTCCAGGATATCCCTGTACTTGGCCGCATTCATCTTTCCCTCGATTGCAACCTGTCGTCCTGTCCCTGCAGCTGAAAAACACCCCCCACAGCATGATGCTGCCACCACCATGCTTCACTGTTGAGACTGTACTGGACAGGTGATGAGCAGTGCCTGGTTTTCTCCACACATACCGCTTAGAATTAAGGCCAAAAAGTTCTATTTTGGTCTCATCAGACCAGAGAATCTTATTTATCACCATCTTGGAGTCCTTCAGGTGTTTTTTAGCAAACTCCATGCAGGCTTTCATGTGTCTTGCACTGAGGAGAGGCTTCCGTCAGGCCACTCTGCCATAAAGCCCCGACTGGTGGATGGCTGCAGTGATGGTTGACTTACTACAACTTTCTCCCATCTCCCGACTGCATCTCTGGAGCTCAGCCACAGTGATCTTTGGGTTCTTCTTTACCTCTCTCACCAAGGCTCTTCTCCCCCGATAGCTCAGTTTGGCCGGACGGCCAGCTCTAGGAAGGGTTCTGGTCGTCCCAAACGTCTTCCATTTAAGGATTATGGAGGCCACTGTGCCCTTATGAACCTTAAGGGCAGCAGAATTTTTTTTGTAACCAAGGCCAGATCTGTGCCTTGCCACAATTCTGTCTCTGAGCTCTTCAGGCAGTTCCTTTGACCTCATGATTCTCATTTGCTCTGACATGCACTGTGAGCTGTAAGGTCTTATATAGACAGGTGTGTGGCTTTCCTAATCAAGTCCAATCAGTATAATCAAACACAGCTGGACTCAAGTGAAGGTGTAGAACCATCTCAAGGATGATCATAATAAATGGACAGCACCTGAGTTAAATATATGAGTGTCACAGCAAAGGGTCTGAATACTTAGGACCATGTGATATTTCTGTTTTTCTTTTTTAATAAATGTGAAAAATGTCAACAATTCTGTGTTTTTCTGTCAATATGGGGTGCTGTGTGTACAATAATGAGGACAAAAAATGAACTTAAATGATTTTAGCAAATGGCTGCAATATAACAAAGAGTGAAAAATTTAAGGGGGTCTGAATACTTTCCGTACCCACTGTGTATATGTATATATATATATCTCAAAGAACCAGAATTCATAGAATTGAAGAAAAAAAAAAAAAAGGGGGGGGTATTAAAAGTGCTGAAACAGAGCTGAAGCGCACAGAATGTCATCCAATGGTCTTAGAGAGTTGACCCAGCTAAAATATTGATACAATACTAGTCTGGTTGAGTTTTGGTTACTTAGGGCAAGACAGACATATTTTGAGTCGGGGGACAAAGCAGGAAAACCACTTGCCAGATACATAAAACAGAGAGAGATTTTTTTTCCCCACCATTCCTTCAGTGAAGTCTTCTGGAACAATATATTTACTTCTGCCACATATATTAATAAAGCCTTAATAAAGAATTATATTTCGATCTTTATAGCTCCACATCTTTGTCTACTGATAAGGATATTAGCAACTTCGTAAAGCCATTAGAACTTCCTAAATTGATGAGTGATCAAAAAAAAAAACCTCTCTTGACTCAGATATTACTTTGGAGGAGCTTGTTGAGGTAATTAAAACTTTTCCAACAAGAAAGTCACCAGGGTCAGATGGTTTTACAGCAGAATGTTTTAGATCTTAAGTCACAGAACTGGCTCCACTTATGTTAGAAGTTTAGACAGAGTCATTAAAGTAAAATGAACTTCACGTCAACCATGATACAAGCCCTGATCATTCTTAAAAATATTGTCTTAAATTCTGGCTAATCGATTAGGTAATTACATCTATTATACATATAGATCAAGTTGTGGTTGTAGTTCTTCTGATAATATTAGATGTTTTATAAATATTACATGGTCAGTAGCAAATGATCAGACCCCGATCTCTGCCATCTCATTTGATGCCGAGAAGGCGTTTGATAGGGTGGAATGGGAAATCTTTTTAAGATTTTGGAAATATATGAGTTTGGGAACACTTTTATTGGGTGGATTAAGTTACTTTATAAACAACCATTAGCAGCATTGCAAACTAATGGATTAATTTCTAGCAGTCAACCAATATACAGTTGTCATTAAACTAATTTAACCACTCCACAAATTTAACCTTAGTAAACTATAGTTTTGGCAAGTCATTTTGGACATCTACTTTGTGCATGACAATTAATTTTTCCAAAAATTGTTAACAGGCAGATTGTTTCACATTTAATTGACACAATTCCAGTGGATCAGAAGTTTACATACACAAAGTTAACTGAGATGAACATAGTTTGGTGCAAAAAGTGCAAATCAATCCCAGAACAGCAAAGGACCGTGTGAAGATGCAAGAGGAAACGGGTAGACAAGTATCTATATCCACAGTAAAACGAGTCCTATATCGACAAAACCTGAAAGGCTGCTCAGCAAGGAAGAAACCACTGCTACAAAACTGCAATAAAAAGCCAGACTACAGCTTGCAAGTGCACATGGGGACAAAGATCTTACTTTTTGAAGAAATGTCCTCTGGTCTAATGAAACAAAAATTCAACTGTTTGGTTGGCCATAATGACAAATTGTTATGTTTGGAGGAAAAAGGGTGACGCTTGCAAGCCAAAGAACACCAACGGTGAAGCATGGGGTGGCAGCATCATGTTTGTGGGGTGCTTTGCTGATTGCACTTCACAAAATATATGTCATCATGAGGAAGGAAAATTATGTAGACATATTGAAACAACATCTCAAGAAATCAGCCAGGAAGTTAAAGCCTGGTCGCAAACGAGTCTTCCAAATGGACAATGACCCCAAGTATACCTCCAAAGTTCAAGTCAAGGTATTGAAGTACTGAAGGAATTTTAACTGTCTTGTCTAATGATTAAAAGGCAAATATCTATAAAACTAATATCATATACTGTCTGCAAATATGCACATATCTCATAAAAACAGATGTAATAAACCAACCTCACACAACTTCAACAGATCCAGCATCCTGTGGAGCACTCATAAATCTTCCTCTGAAGCACGTCTTCTAATGGGGCTTTTCCACTGCACGGTACAACTTGACTCGTCTCTGCTCACTTATTGGGGGTTTTCCACTGTGGATAGTACCTGGTACCTTTTTTAGTACCACCTCGTTCGAGGTTCCAAGCGAGCCGATACTAAATGTGACGTAAAAATCCTGCAGATCACTGGTTGGTTAGACAGTTCAACCAGAGATTGGTTCAGCCACGGCTGGAGTCCACAATGGAGGATGGTATGTTAACTCAATACTCTGGTTGAAAGCTTCACTTTATTTATTTGACCAGCTACTGGAACGCATGCTTCTAAAACAACCAGGCCACGAACACGAGAGTGCAAATTCAGGCCTGCATCTGAAACCAGGAAAACGCTGCCTCTGGAAGCTCTATACGGAAGTATGATGAAAATAAGGTGATTTTCAAACTGTTCGAAGACCAGTTTCCTTAAGAGTTTTATTCAGATGTTAGTTAAATGATTAGGCAGCAAGTCAACTGCCTACGTTTTTGGATGCAGCCCAATGTAAAACTGCTTCACGTGTGCTATAAATAAATGCATTATTCACTATCACTGTATGTACAATTGGTTTGATTCTGTATTTTTTGAGTAAATGCGATTGCTAATATGGACATGCCATCCATTGTTGCTGGACTACAGTGTGTCCTGTTATTTACTTCTTTCTTATATATTAACAATTTCTTCATGTGCAAATAAATTACTAACATTTTATGACTAAAAAGAAATCTGAAAAACACAACCATCTACCATTTAAAATACTAAATTTTTTTTGTTTTTGTTTTGTGTGAAATGCAATTTTGAAGTTCATTGCAAAGTCTTTCTGTCAAACTGCCCTGAGAACTAAAAATTCATCTCATTATTTCACAGTTACATTAAGTATGGACAAAGGTTTCCTGGTTGTTCAATTTTGATATTTACCTAAACGTTTTCTCAAGCATATAGCTGAACCCCAAATTGTGTATTAACAAGTCCCCCTTTTGCTGGAAAGAATGGATTGAGAGGGGTGTTGCAATACTTGGTGACCTTTATGAAAACTGAGCTTTGAGATCATTTGAAAATATAAACACAGCATTTTCAGGTATTTAAAGTTGCGGCATTTATTTTGTTCTATTTTTGGTGGCAGTACACAGCCCCCTAAAGCTGCAGACACCCTTTGTATGGTGCTCACAGCGGGCATGAAGCTTCAGTGTATTCCTCATTGATTCAGAATCTTGGAGATGGGGCCTTTATGAGAAAGATATTTGAACTTAGTATTTGAGGATGGAGAGTTGTCTAGGGATGCAAGGGTTTGCCTTGATCTTGCAAAGTTTCTACTGGACTACTTCTCAATTGTTTAGGCTTGGTTTAAAAGACACACCTACCTGCTGGCAATGTCAGTTGGAGGATGGAGACATAGCCCTTGGTCTGTGGTTCTGCGCAGACAAATAATTCTTAAAGGATGGAAGTCAATGGTTCACTAAACTGGGCATTTGAAAGAATGTCATATATACAGAATGGCAGATTGGACACATTTGGTAAGAAATGGGACATGTATTTGTCCTTTCTGGAAGGCTCTCAGTGAGCACCATGTGGAGAGAAACAAAATTATGGTAGTAATTGTGGATTCTGTTTTTTGTGGAATTATTTTCTCTGTTTGTTGATTTTTATACTTTTATTTTTTATACATAATCATTGTGTCACACGTGTGTGCACAACTAGGAAATGCAAATGTACAATGCAGTTTGACTGCAATATGTTTGCATAGTCTTCAGTGTTCATCTGAATCCTATCACACATCATACATGTGCTCACTAATTGTAAACAAGCTTTTTTTTTTTGGCAAGATCATCATTATTAAACCTGGATAATTGAATGTGTACATTGCTTTTATTCATGCTAAAATTTCTGTTATTGGAACTGGTAAAGCTGCATTTTCTGTTAATTTGTTTGGCCATGAAATACGTTTTATGGCACTTTTCAGCCTAAAATTTGCAGTGGCTATAATTGTTGTGCATCCATAGTATTTCCAACAAAAAAGCTTTAGCTGGATCTCTGACATTTCAAGCTAACAGCACTTAACCACTACATAGATTCAAAAAAGACAGAATATCAGACTTTCGGTTTTTCTGTATAGTCTCAAAACACAAGTGCAACACAAAAACCACTATCCAATAAACAGGCACACAGCATAACCATAAAGGCAGCCAATAAAGAATGTAAGACTGTCCTTCCATCATGCATGTTTAAAAAAGTAAGCTGAACCTTCTCTATGTAGATCTCAATTCTGAAAATTAAATATACTACAACTCATCAAGCAGCAGCACCAAGTCTGTCATTCTCATCATGGGGCATATCATCATATTGCTCTTAAATACTCAAAGTTGTCATTGTGTTAAAATCCAAAAAGGCAACAGAAAAATCAAAAGATTAAGAAAAGTGGAAAACAACTACTTAAATAACGTGAATCTAAATGTGACAATGGCTATGAAATTTTGCCCCACAAAAAGTAGAGCAGTAAGGGATTTCTGATTAAGCAAGTTCAACTGCACTTGCAGCATTTGTAATGCTGCAGCTGAAGTGAGAGATCAATATATAAACAGGTGCATTGCTATACAGACTTCAAAACGTTTGCTGGCTTTTTACATGAAATATATTTATCCATATATAGTTTGAGGATCAGCAAAATTCAGTGTTACCATTCTCTGTTTAGAACCGTTCATGTATGCAGACACATTTACAGAAACATGCCCACAGAAAGACAATTAATTAGACATAGCATAGAACACTGAATTTGATTGCTTACAAGTTTTAAAGGTGTATATATTCATAAATGCTTAGATGAGGATATTTATTCTTTGTCATTATGCAAAACAGCATATATGAAAAATTGGCATAGTTCACAGCCAAGTCTAGTTTATGCTAACCAATATTAAATCCATTATTGTCACTTTCAAAGAATAAAGTTGTACATTTATTAATCTCTAATATATATGGCATAAAATTTTACCTTGGCAGTCCTACGCAGACTTCTCAATATATTCCTCCTTTTTGGGTCCTCGCCTTCCTCATTTAGGGAGCTGTCCCCTTTCTGTGCTCCAACCTCATCCTCTTTAGTCTTGGGGAGGCCGCCAAGCTCATCATCACTGCCGATGAAACTTGTACGGAAGTTGCTAAACTTGCCCAGGCGTTTGGAGCGATCACGATACAGCCGGGGTTTTACTCCAAGTGCAGATAGTTTTCGTCTACGCTCTAATGAGCTGCTATCAGCCTCACTGTCTGAGCCATTGCCTGCACCGTTAGCATGACTCTTGTTTGCATTGCGAATAGTGATAATCTTGCCCTGTGTGCTATCATGTGGTACAGAATAAATATTCTCCTCCTCTGTGGGACGAGGCTTTGCTACTGCATCCATGGGCTCAGCATAGTCAGATGGATCATAACCACCATCACTTCCTTGTGGCCAGGTGACCGATGGTAATGAGCGCCTGTTAACCCCCAAGTCCATGTACGTACTGTTGTTTGGAGGTTTGGGGATGTCGAAGGTGACATTGGGCTTTGGTCGCACCTGAGGTGGGACTTTGTTGTTGAGCTTGTTTTCAAAAGTAGTGATGTCAGAGAGGAGTGAGAAGGCATTACCTTCCAGATCATGGAGCTTGAAACCTCCAACATGAGTCAAGGTGCCATCATCTCTAAGTGTGGGATAAGGTGAGGGGGGCTCAATGTCATCTTCTGAGTCCAGCAAAGTGGTGCTTGGAGAACTACATCGAGGTGAAGAAATATTCTCATTGGTGACATTCTCTGCAACATTGTCATACATGTGTGTTGCCTCAACAATGGTTCTTTTCTCCAGTACCTCCTTGAAGAATGGCTGGAAGTGTTCCATCCGATGCAAGCCTCCCACGACCCCACCAGGTCCACAGATCACAGAGCTGAAACGGCCCTCAATATCATGAGCCAATTCCTCCATTTGGGAAAGCTGCTCCCGGACTACCTCAGATTCTGCAAGTTCTGACTGAGTCTCTGCAACAGCAAGAAGCTGCACTGGAATAATGTCCTGGACCTCACAAAGGAAGGCGCAAAGTGTTTCCATGGAAGCCTTACGTTTGGCTGAATATACTGCTATGTAACCATGCACTAATCTGCTTTTACGCAAGGAAAAAGATGAGTGATAAGATAGCACAGCAAGATCAATGCTTTGCCTTTGGCCACCAATAGTTAAATCCAGCATCACTGATGTTCCACTGGATAGACTGGAAGAGGGCCGACAGTACTGGGGCAGCAAGAACGGTGAAAGAAGCTGGTCAACATCATAAGTGTCTCCACACATGAGACACATTACAATTCTCAAATCAGTCTCTAAGGTCTGCTGTGAGTCTCTGAAACTTGCAAGGGGAGGCAATAAGGGTGGGGAGCTACTTCCAAGACTTACTGAAGGTCTCAGGGTGTCTAAGAGACCTTTTAGAACCTGGTTTAAATGCTTTTCATTTATATTACGGGCATAGCCTACACCTGGAGAAGCAGGCTCCAAATAATTGCACTGAAATTTGCCTGCCACTTGTTGACCATGTTGAATCAGGCTTTGAGCAGTTTCACCCCCAATGTCTGCAATTGAACCCACACCCCTTTTGGTGACTAACAGAAGAGACAAGGGAAGCTGAACTAGGCTACTGTCCCTTCGACCAATGGTTGATTCCCATAATTTCTCAATGCTGTCAACAACGTAGTTTAAGGATTCCTTGGAATTGTAGAGGCAGAGACAACCATGTGGGGCAAAAGTCGGGGTATGGAATGAGTTCACCGGAAGGCGTACATTGCCCTCTATAGGTCGAAGAGCCAGTTCATAAGTCCTTCCACCTAGCACATACCGTTCGTCATTGGTGCATAGTGCTCGGATCTCATTAGCTAACTCTCTTGCAAGTCCATCTTTGCCAAGAATTACAAGATTTATTCTATCTACCTTTCCCTCACCAAACTGTGATTTTGAGTTCCCATCAATGGAATATCGAGTGGGAAAACGAAGGGCTAAAAGTTGCTCGATTTTGCCATCCACACAATGAGGACTGCTGGGACACGTTTCCTTGGTAGGGTGATAGACAAAATGGATATGCTTGAGTACCAGGGCATCTCTCTCAGCCTGAAGCTTTTGGAGGGCCTTAAACCTCTGCTCTTCTCCAAGAACCTCTTGGATGGCACCCATTTTTTCTTTACTGGGCTTAGCATCAACTTCAAGCTCATAGAACAGCTCTGAGTACTCCAGTAAAAGTTCTTGGAAATCCTCTTTGGCTTGGTCAATAATAACCTTCTGGTATTTGTTATAGATATCAAGGTACTCTGGCTCCTCTAGCCACTGATAAAACTCTTCATTCATGATGAAGCTACGGGCTTCCTCCCAGGGTTTGCCAGGTGTTACAAATGGTGAGGAAGCAAGTTTTTCTTTGAATTCCCATTGCATCTCTGCCCGCTTTCGCTCATTACGTAGGTGCTCTAAGTGACTCTCATAGATTGTCTCTGCTGCTGGGGTTTCCAAAAGGTCCTGGGGAATACGCTCATCTTCCATGTTGTCAATGTGTGGTGTAGTTTCCCATGGTGTGTCATCCAGCACAACAAACCAGTGGGAGAACTCCCGCTTAGTCTCTAGAACTTTCTGTACTCCTGACCAGCTCAGGTGATCAACCTCATTCAGATCTGCAACCAAGGAGTTTAGAGCCTGTGGGAGTGTGCTGAGATAGAGTCTGCGCCGCTTTTCTATGTGCTCCTGCTTGAGCCTGTGTACATGTTGTTGAAATAACTTCTTGGCCTTGGAAGTACCTTCAAGGAAGACATACTCTTTGTACTCTGGGGAAGTCTGCATTCTGCGGTTGATGTTGGGCCATGTCTCATTATGGTTAATCACAATGCGGCTGACCAGCCACTCGTAGCGATCCTTGGCGGTTGCTATTTGCTGACTCTGTTGCTTCAGGGCTTCAAAGTAAGGAATTATCTTTGGCTTCCCTCGACTCTTATCTATCAACTGCACCAAGGTAAGAAAGGCAAGGTCGACATTAACATTAGAGCGTGCTGAAGTCTCAACAACCTGCAAGTTTTTCTTGGTCAGGGCTAAGGTGTGAGAGTCTTTAATATACCGCTCAACCCCTTCATCACACTTGGTCAGCGCAAGAACAACTGGCTTCTTGGTCTTGGCTAGCTGGTTATATAGATTGGTGACAAACTTCATCTGGTCATCAAAATTACGGTTCATTCCTCTACTCACATCTACAGAGAGCAAGAATCCATCTACTGAAAGCTTGCCTTCAGGCATCTGCTTCTGCTCAAAGTCTTGTTCTAGCCCTAGCTGATCTGTACAGAAATACATAAGCTTCTCAGCGGAGGCCAGTTTGGTGGAAGCTGCCCGCTTGATATAGGGTTGTAAGGCAGTACTTCGATGTGGCTGGAACGTTTGGTCATCAATGAACTCTGTCTGCTCCACCACATGCATTCGGTACTCAGCACCATCCTCCAACATTCGTACAGCCTCGCCCCAAAACAGGAAGTGGTCATTGTTTACCACTCTACCACCAAAATCACTCGTGCTTAAAACAGATGTATGGTCTAAATAAAAATCATCAGCACTGGGGCGGACAAAGCGATTACAAAGGCAGGACTTGCCCACTCCACACTGCCCCTTCTCCTTCTCAGTACCGGACAAACCTACTACAACAAGGTTGTAGGTTGGTGCCCGGACATCTTGCTTTTTTGCCATCATCACTGTATGACAACGCTCATCTTGCCATTCCCAGAAGCTTTGGTTTGAAAGCTGCTGGGCTGATGTTCCATCAAAGTGCTTTCAAGCCTGGCAAAATAAATTTATAAAGATCCTGAAAGTTGCTTTTAGTGATTTTTTTTTTATTGCAGAACCAGTATGTTCAATGCCCTTAAAGGACAAATTTTAAATCTAGAGTCATTTGTCCATCCAAGTGTTTGCCAGAGGTTTAGAGGGGGAAGAAGGGAGGGGGTGGGGAGAAGACACACTCTGGATCTAGGAGGGTATGCTGCAAGCAGTAATATTCCAGCCCATCTCTCTCTTTAGGGGTTCTTTGACACAGAAATACTGTAGGTTTCAGGTTTGTCCAGCCTGGATCGAACCCTGAAAGAAAGAGGCAAAAACAAAGCAAATTACATTTAAAAAAATGTTACAAAAATAGATACTTTAAATAAAGCATAGAACAAATTAAAACAATTAATCCATTACATCTATTAAACATCAAAGACTGCTTGGAAGATAATATTTTTGTTCTAGTTTGATCAGATATAACTATGAAGTTTCTGAATCAAGAACAGGGCCTGAAATTCGGTGCAGGATTGAGGGTATTGAGCACAATTTGAATCATTCCCACAATCTCCAATTTCATAACACGGGAAATTCCTGCACACTTTTATTCACTTTACAGTGCAGCTGTGAATTATTAAAGAGCAACATGCAGGTTGAATTTATAACTTTATTAATACTTTATATTGTCTGCAGAGGTCTTTTAAAAACACATATGTAGAAATTACTAATGAAATCTCATTTGATGTAGAGATTTTGATGAAAATGTGCTAGGCTCTGGAATACGCCTTTCCTGCTATAGCAACGCGTCATATGACGTAGGGCGAGGCAAATAAAAGAGCTCGCGGTCAGCTCTCTTATTGATGGGTGTTGATGTAGTTAGAGCAGTAGTGAGAGACAGAAAGTTTTAGATCTAGTTTTAGAGAAGCCATAATGGTAAATTATTGTGTTTGTGCTGGTTGCACGAATTCCAGCCTGTCAGGACATCGTGTCCATCATTTTCCTTCTAAGAAAAACAAGGCTTTTCGGTCTTGGGTGCGTTTTGTGCAGGTGAAGAGAGCAGACTTCTGTTACCACACACTCGGTCGTTTGTGGCGCACATTTCACTCCGGAGAATTATCGACCTGGAGATTTGTTGGAGTCTCGGATGGGATTTCGGAGTAAGGACCATGTGAGGCTGATTACTGATGCTGTTCCCTCGGTGCACTCGATGGAATCAAGTCCACCATCAAAGTTTACACCGGATTTTGGCGCGGGCGGGACTGGAGGACAAAGTGCTAACGTTAGCAGACATTCTGTGCAACGAAAACGAGCACTTAGCAGAGTAAGTCTTACTTTTAATTATTTTAACTCTTAATTTGTGTAATTTCGTAATAATAATAGTATAATATTTTTCTATAATATATTTTTTATAATATTAAATATTTATTTAGTATAATAATACAGAGAGAGGGAGAGAGACTGAGCTTTAGGACAGGTTGTCGTAACGTTATTGTCTGCCTTCTGAAATGAATTTAGTAGTTTGCACAATGCTATAGCTATTGGCAGGAAGCTAGCCCAACTCTCCTGTTTCCCCCGCATTTCAAACTGTTCTCCCGCCGCCCTCCCGTCTGATTTTGTATCCCCGTAGGCTAACGGTATACTCTCCAGTAAATTGCAAGGTCCAAATGTAATAATTATAGGCCTGTGGGCCATCATAGGCATGTTCGTCCATACCGGAGAACTCGGTTTCTTCATTCGAATCCATTGTAACCTGAGCTTGAGCTTGACCAGACTCCCTCGGCCATCGTCACTTCCGGTTAGTGCGTTATAGACGCGGAAGTTATTTTATCACAATTTATCTCAAAATATCGTTAATGGCTAAATATATATTACTCCAGTTCAGAAAATCTAGTTGTTTTATCATCAACATTCACTATGCTACATAGGGGTGTCCAACCTGCATGTTGCTCTTTAAACCAATAGATACAGATGAACAAATCAAACCAATAAACTTGTTTTTGTATCAAACTGTAAATCCAGAAGATGCATTAGATCTCTCTCTCACTCACGTGCAGCTGTCAGCAGCACGTTTGCTCTCCTGTTGAGTTTAGTGTAAGTGGGCGCAGTGAGGAAGTGCTTTGTCATATATGTTACAGACATATAAACCTTTCTAAATCTGTTAATGCAACATGCAAATGCCGTTATACTGTGTCTCCATTACAGAGCGACGTGATAAAACAATCATTTGCACATTTGACAAGAAAGGCAGAAATAGCAAAAAGGCTTGGTGTACCAGCTGCATGGTGAAGAGAGACACTTAATCACCTGTTACATCTCTCATCTCCATCCCTAGTAAAAAAAACGAAATGCACCTGCAAAGAGTTGCTGTTCCTGTTGCTTTATTAATAACATCTGAAATAAGCCTAGTCCAAATATACAAATCGAGATCTTGATTTGAATTTTTGCTGAACATTGTTTGTTTCCTGCCGTCCGCTGAGCAGATGTTAGATGTTACCGACTCAGTGGCAGATCTCGCGCCATTTATTCAAAATATACTGTCCTAGAGAGTAACACTGTCGCTCCCTGTGCTACTTCTCTTCCATTGGCTCATTTCATATTATCTGTCTGTTTGAAAAGCTACCTCACCAGCTAGAAGACAAAAGTGTAGTAAGGATGGATGTTATACTGAATATTTAGTTAATCAGGTCTGAGAGAACATAAAATCGAAATAATAATAATAATGTAAATAATAATAATAACATAAAATAAATAGCTAATGTAATAATGGATAAATAGACTTTGTTAAATAAAACATGATAAATGATACAATAATAATTTTACATTAACCACTTTTAGTGTATGAATCATATCTCTGACTAATTTTCATTGTGAAATGCAAATTTTTGCATAGTTTTATTCAATTGGCATGGAGTTTTAAAACGGGATAGTTGATCAAAATATTTTTTTTTATTTCAAATCACCCTCATGCCATCCCAGATATGATTGACTTTCTGTCTTCAGCAGAACACAAAAAGAAGATTTTTAGAAAAATATCTCTGCTTTGTAGGTCCAAACAATGCAAGTAAATGGTGATCAGACCTTTGTAGCTCCAAAAATCACAAAGGAAACAAAGTATTCCATAAGACTCCAGTGGTTAAATTCATATATTCAGAAGCAATATAATAGGTGTGGGTGAGAAACTGATAAATATTTAAGTAATTTTTTACTGTAAAGCTCCACTTTCACTTCCAGATGTGAAAGTGAAAAATAAACAGGCATCACATGTGACTTTCAGACGTGAAAGTGAAAGTGGAGATTTAGAGTAATAAAAAAAAGACTTACACTTTTATCTGTTTCTCCCCCACAGTTATCATATCGCTTCTGAAGAAATAGATTAAGCAACTGGAGTCATATGGATTACTTTTGTTTCCTTTATTTGATTTTTGGAGCTACAAAGGTCTGATCACTACTGAGCTTAAACATCTTAATTTGAGTCTTTCATATCTTACATATGTTATCTCCTCCTCCATGTTGATGCATTAGTTTTGCAGGTTATGTTAATTTAATGGCCAGAATATTTGGAAATGTGTAAATGAGAAAAAAAATTTTTGGCGTAACAAAGCATGGAATTTACAGATCATGCAATTTTGTAATTATTGAAACATGCCATTATTTTATTTATTTATTGCTTAAATTTATTGCTGTGGGGGTGTTTTTCAGCTGCAGGGACAGGACGACTGGTTGCAATCGAGGGAAAGATGAATGCGGCCAAGTACAGGGATATCCTGGACGAAAACCTTCTCCAGAGTGCTCTGGACCTCAGACTGGGCCGAAGGTTCACCTTCCAACAAGACAATGACCCTAAGCACACCGCTAAAATTACGAAGGAGTGGCTTCACAACAAATCCGTGACTGTTCTTGAATGGCCCAGCCAGAGCCCTGACTTAAACCCAATTGAGCATCTCTGGAGAGACCTGAAAATGGCTGTCCACCAACGTTTACCATCCAACCTGACAGAACTGGAGAGGATCTGCAAGGAGGAATGGCAGAGGATACCCAAATCCAGATGTGAAAAACTTGTTGCATCTTTCCCAAAAAGACTCATGGCTGTATTAGATCAAAAGGGTGCTTCTACTAAATACTGAACAAAGGGTCTGAATACTTAGGACCATGTGATATTTCAGATTTTCTTTTTTAATAAATGTGAAAAAATGTCAACAATTCTGTGTTTTTCTGTCAATATGGGGTGCTGTGTGTACAATAATGAGGGAAAAAAATGAACTTAAATGATTTTAGCAAATGGCTGCAATATAACAAAGAGTGAAAAATTTAAGGGGGTCTGAATACTTTCCGTACCCACTGTATAACATAAATTGCATAACATAAACCCTCTTACGATTTAGGTGAGTTTGTTGTAAAATTTCTGATGTTTCATTGTTACAAGATGTTCCTGTGCCACAACCACTCCTACAAGGCATCACATTCTAATCCCCAAACACACAAGTATACACACAGATGAAAGCTGCGATAAGCACTTCAGATCTACAGTTGTTAATTAGGCAACAAGGGAAACCTAAATGGCCCTTAATAGGCAGCACTGCACATTGGCTGTTTCCACTGTTTCTATAATATTTGTCAAAAGGATTTTGCAATAAAAAATATTAACAACACCACTGACATTTCAAATAGAGTGCTGCAATGGATCAAATTAATATGGTCAAATTAAAACAGTGATTTTGAGGAAATGTAAAATGTATTTTGAGTGTGAGCAGGCTATAAAGAGTTGAAAACCAAAAGTGTAACAGAAGTTTTAAAGTTGATACTTATAGAAATCAACATAACATGGGCAACAAATTACATGAGCTCACAGGAGACAAGCACATACACTGCCATTCAAAAGTTTAGGGTCACTTACTCATTATTTATTTATTTATTTATTTATTTATTTATTCACATTTTAGAATAATAGTAAAGTCATCACAACTATGGAATAATAGTTAGGAGTGTACACTACCGTTCAAAAGTTTTGAAACACTTGACTGAAATGCTTCTCATGATCTTAAAAACCATTTGATCTGAAGGTGTACACTTAACAAAAATATAATTTTGCCACCACATGTATTTAATTACAAAACTAAAATGTAATAAAAAAAAAAAAAAAAAGTTTTTTGAAATGGATGACTTGGACTGAATAATTATGATGGGGAACTCCTTCAATACTGTTTAAAAGCATCCCAGTGTGAGTCCTCAAAAAGTTGGTTGAGAAAATGTCATGAGTACATTTCTGCAAATTCTAGGCAAAGTGTGGCCACTTTGAAGATGCTAAAATATAACTTAGTTTTTATTTAATTTTTTTAGTCACAACATAATTCCCATATTTCCACTTCTATTATTGATTAAAATATCAAATCTAAAAAAATAAAAAATAAATCCTTTGGTCCTCCCACCCTCCTTTGGTCCTTAAGGGGCAGCAGTTGAATTGCCTGATCAAAAAGCCATTTACGAAGGTTTGATGAAAACTGCATAATATAGGTTAGCATGCTAAGCTGTCAGGCAGATTAGTTAACCGACAACACACAGAAAAACAAATATATAATTTAAAATACATTAGTTGATGTATTTTGATGGTTATCATGGTATTAAGAAGTGTTGTTGCAGGTCTCTAATCAGGGACAGAACAGAATACCCCAAAGAAGTTCTGTCAGTCAATGGCATGGGGTAGGACATGACACTAGCTCCCTGTGAGGCACATGTCCAACAAGGCCCAAAATTGCATTATCCACTCTGATATGACAGCACAATATATTCTTTTTACGTTGGTTTGTTTTGTGATTTCAGAAATGCAAGTCTTTTTGCCTGAGCTAATTTTTTATTATCAGTTATCAGTTTAATTTGGTCCAGACAGTGACATCTGCAACCGCAATCAAATGCTACCTGTGATTGCTAGATGTGGTGTTTGAGAGTCGGTGTCAAATGGCTTTTTGATCAGGCAATACAACTGCTGCCCCTTAAGGACCAAAGGAGGGTGGGAGGACCAAAGGATTTATTTTTAATTTTTTTAGATTTTATATTTTTATCAGATTTGTACAGGTATCTCATAACTTAAAACAATTGTAGCACACATAATGTTTATTGCTAAGGCTAAAGTTGTTATTTTGTTTGTGGAGTACATTAATTGTGTTTCTCCACATTATCCATGAGAAGGAACGCTTCCAATATCATGCATAAGCACGCATAATAGCAAATAATTCAAAATCACATGCCAATGTGACAGCGGCTCCTGGCCCAAATATGACAGTGGAATTTTACACTAAACAACGTGGTTAGATTGGAATACCTCCCCAATATTTATGGAACAACTTACATCTACGCAGTGAAGCGACACGCAAGGCAGAATATACGTTGCGTCACTTGCGCTGTGAATATGCGGTTTCCATAATAATCATGCCAGAAGCAAAGTCTCTAAAGCATGAAAACAGGCTAACTTCCAAAAAGTAGCTAATGCTTCCGACCAAACATTATTTCAGGAGCTCAAGTTTTTCACAACAAGCAAAATATATACATTTATAATGCATGTTTGATACATGTTTACATAATGTTTTATAAATTTGTGAAAATACGATTAACGTTTGGACTGTTAAGAGTTTAACCCTTTTTTTTTTTTTTGTCAATTTTGCACATCATCGGGTAAAAGATTTTATTTTCGTTGACTAAAATTTATTTATTTATTTATGATTATGACATGACAAAATCTTGACTATTTTTAACGGACATGTTTGTCAAAAGACAAACTAAGATTAAAATGAAAAATTATGTATATTTATTAATAATAATGATGGGGATAAAATATAAGTTATTAAACATGAAATATGTTTAAATGTGCAATATAACAAAAACAAGAAGTCAATTTCATAAATCATACATTTAGTAAACATCCACAATAACTTCACAGCACAATGTAGATGCATCACGATCGGTAAACACACTGGTATTGATCAATTCATAAAGCATTGCAACACTTCCAGAAAACATACTGTATGCAAGCATTATAGCAGGCAAACAACTTCTCCAAACAGATAAAAATCTGTTTCTGTACTTAATAATGGCAATTTGTTCCTCTTTAACCTAAAAATCTTGCAGCTTTAACGAAAACCGAAAAATCATGTGAACTCACTTTTTGGTTTACTTTATTGTTACCGGTATAGGCCTACAGGGTTACAGGCACTCCGTTGTCAGGTCAATAAAGTTGAAATACTACATAACTTTACACAGACATGGTTAGTAAGCGATTTTATCACACTAGATTCTTGTTAACACATAATGTTTAAGTATCGTGGCTGTACTTTTGAAACGGTGTGTTGTTAATGTTTTGCGTATTGGACCTTTTTACTTTGTGCCTATTTGAACGCAATTGTTTCGTTCAAATTTTGAGTCGAAATTATGTCTGTGGTAATCAACATTGACACAAATCCTGTCAATACAATTTAACCTGTATTAAACCTTATTAGAGCTTAGCCAATGGTCAATTGTAAAAAATCTTGTTTTCCTGAATAGTCTGCCATTGGTCGAGTGCTTGGTGACGTTATCTGAGAACAATTGAAAAGGCGGTGCAGGTTATCACATTTTGATGAAAGAATACAAAGTCAAGCATACATTTTCCATGTAATTAAAAGCACTGATGGATCGTGCACAAAATGACCAGGAATTTGTATTAATATAAAGATGGTCAATTTTAATTTCATGCTGACTTTATCTAGCCTACAGCTGCCTACATACTGTAAATTCAGAGTCATTTATAAAGTAAATATATGAATGCAATTACACTTATACTACTTATTACGAAGTTATTAGTCTATAGATGGCATACGCAGATGATGTAGCACTATTCCACCAATCAGGGGTGAGATACAATCATATTCATGACCATGTTTGTAGAGGACAGTGAAATGATATGGTAAGCCAAACCTAGGTTAGTGCGTAGCCTGATGCCTTGAGGACTAACTCCGTTTGGTCTGGGTCACTATAACATGATGATATGGTAACGCATTGACTTATCCTCATATACGCACTACATAACTAGTAAAAACAACAGGAGGATGCAGAGGGTCTTGCTGAAATGTGAAAGACCTGCTTTACATATTGGATCTGCAACATGTGACCATCCCCACAAAATAAAGGCTACACATTATTAAAATAGTTTTTGAGAGTTGGCCGACTTGACTGTCATAACATCTAATTTACATAAGGAGGGAACTAGATTTATATCTGAATGGTAAATTAGTTCCATAAACCGGTGTTTTGCTACTGGTGGGTGAACTTTCTGATGTTGTGTGTCCAAACAAACTCTAAGGTATTTTGGTGCAAATCCATTAGAGAGATGCCAAGATCGGCCTCATCCTTTAAAACCATAACCAAAACTATGCAAGGTAGAAGATAATTCAACCCAGACTACATTAAATACAGGTTGACATGCAACAAGGACCAACATGGTTTATGCTAATCACAATGTGTCCTGTTAAATAATGTCTGTCAAGAACATCAAAACCATTGAAATTCCAGAGACATGAAGAAACTAAACATTTAAGCACACAAACTGTAAAGACACGCCTATTGAGGTTTTCATGGTAATACTAATAAATTACCATTAGTAAATGAATAAATATATAAATACACTGCTTTTTGACTAAGGACATTTTTGTTTTGGTAAACCAATTTGGTACTGTGTTTGATCACCACTTAGGGGGCTTTCACACTTGGTTCGATTGCCTGTTCCGAACCCGAGTTCGATTGCTCCCCCCCTCCCCCTGCCCCCGATGGACTGTGTTCACATTATATATTTGTATCCGAACCGCGGTACGCTTGCGTCATCAAGCTGCAGCTGGTGCGTAATCGTGTTGCTTGATAACCGCGAAATGAAAAGGCGTCAAAATTCAATGAATAGACTTGCTCGGTTCACATTTGTTCTTCTTTTTTTAACCTTTGGTTTTGTTTTCAACATCAAGATACAGAAACACAGTTAGCGTCTGTCTGCCGCAAAAATACTGAAATCGTTCAAAAGACAGCGGGCTGTCCGCCGAAGACAATTTTTGCGAAGGCAAGCAGAAATCATCTCTCTGCTTGCAGTGCGTGTGCGTCAATCCCGCTTTTCGTCAAGGTAAGTGTATACACACACACGCACGCACGCACGAAAGTAAACCCTTTCCGCTCATTTTGAAAGTGACGCGTGTGAGACTGACGACCACATTATACGTCATCAATAGTGGTTCACTTCCGCGGTTTGGTTCGATTGCGTTCATATCAGCAGCGAACCGTACTGGAGTTCACATGAACTGTACCCCAGACCACCTTTTTAAGCGGACTCGAGTACGGTTCGCTGGTGCGCACCCGCGTTCGGAAGACAGCGTTCACATCATCCAAACGAACCGAACTCTGACGTCATTCGAACCGGGGTGCGCACCAAAAGTGCTAGTGTGAAAGCCCCCTTAATGTCCAAAGTAAAATCTGATAAACTAGTTGAGAAACAATGACAGAGTTCACTGCATTCATTTGAGTTGCTTCATTAAAAGGTATATTCCAGGTTCAAAAGTGAAGTTCAATCAACATCCTTTGTGGCATAGAACTGAATACCACAAAAATGTATTTATTTCAACTCATCCCTCCTTTTCTTTAAGTAAACATTGAGGTTACAGTGAAATGCAAAGGAATTGAATGGGGGAAATATTTGGAGGGTTTAAAAAGGCAGAAATGTGAAGCTTATAATTTTGTAAAAGCACTTACATTAATTGTTCTGTTAAGACTCATTATTTGAGCTGTAAAGTTGTTTAAATTGTCATTTTTACAGTCGTTTTAGGATTTTAGATTGTTGAAATTGTATCATCATGGCAACAAAGTTGTAAAATTGGCTATTATTTTACACAGAAAAGGTTTTGAAATTGTGTTAACATGCATTTCATGTCTGGTGACTATTCATTGTAATTTATGCGCCACTGAATTGAATGAGTTAAACATCGTTTTCAAACATCTTTCCGAATACATCTTTTCCAATTTCTCATAAAATGTTAAAAGGAACAGTTCACCCAAATGTGTAAATTCTGTCATTATTTATTCACCATCATTTCCAAACATGACTACCTTGTTTCCAAGAAAACAAGAAAAGAAAAGGAAATTTCTCAGTATAATGTCCTGGTTCCACTTTTCCATGCAATTATGAATGAATGGGCAATGTAGTATTAAAAAAAGACACAAAAACACCATAAAAGTATCATAATATTGATCAATATGTATTGTGCACTATAGTCCAAATCTTCTGAAAATGAAATAATTTGGTGAGAAACAGACAAACATGTAAGATATTCATTGAACATCTTGATATACGCCCTAGCTCTCCATGGCATGTTTACAAGAGTTCATGTGAGAAGTAGCGATGTCCAATTCACGAACAAGTAGTCTGATTTTTTCAATAAATCCGAAGACTTTGAATGTAGCACACAAGTCGTATGGACTACTTCTGATCCTTTTATGGTGCTTTTGTGTCCCTTTTGAAACTTGAAGGCTATAGTAACTGCATGTAAAAGAGGACCCAGAACATTATTCAAAATTCCTTTCTTTGTGTTCCTTAGAAGGTAGTCAAACAGGTTTGCAATATCATGACACCCTGTCAACACCAGATCCGAGAAGCACGACACAACTAAAGCAAATCGCTCCCATTATAAACTATGGTGTTTTCTAAAATGGATGTGCAAGCCGTGTCAAGCCGCACCGTCAGTAAACGTCTATTTGAGCTGCATGCTGTCACCACTCCTGCCAACAAGATAAATAAACAGTTGAGAACGTTCGTTTCAATGTGCCCAGTGTATGTCCCATACGGTGTAGACAGGGTGTGAGGGTAAATGACGACAGAATTTTCATTCTTGAACTATTCTTTCAAGACACTCAAGTTCAGAATTTGTACAAATGTCCATTGTTAACCATATATCTCCAATAATGAACAAATTCGTAGCCAAAATTGAGAACAACATTTCAGCCTCTTTGAATGGGTCTTGGGACTGTAAAATGGTGCAGAAAAAAAGCTATTTCAAGGACTATAATTAATATAAACAAAAATGAAAACTACAATTTGTTTCCTGTCAAACTACTGTGAATAAGCCTGTTTAAACAGACACTTACACATAATCAGACAGACAAGCTGTAAACAAGCACTTGCACACTGTCTCATGGATCAATTGGTCTTTAACATTCCCTTCAAAAGAAACAGATTGAAAACATTGCTGAACATCAGTAAATCATTTATATGCATTAGAAAGGGTATTACTATGTGCTGGTAATATTGTGCTGGGCACATATTATTCCTAATGGCATGTCATTACACAAAAATTAAGAGGAAAAATATTGGTTGAGCCATCAGCGTTGTATGACAAAGCGGCCCACTCCTCTAGTGTGTCATCTTTACTGCCGCCGAAGTCCACTCGGCATAGAAAACGAGAGGCCATTCATATGGTGTCCCACAGAGCCGGAGCAGAGGCCCTTTCCCATTTTTGGCCTGTCCTCATCAATGCCATGTTTCATAAAATAATTATAGCTGACCGAGCAGACGATGATGACAAAGCAAGGCAGGAGCCGAGCAAACACAGTTTAGTTTGACGGATGCTCCTTGCAGACCCATTCCTCCGACCGAATCAGCACTGATATTGTCGTTAGAACAGATAGTCTACCCATTCATTTCCCCCACCCCTTATCCCTCTCTCGAGACATGGACTCCATTAGAGCATTGCCTGAAGCGATGAGGATCAGAGTCTTAGCACGGACAACACTTCCTGCTTAAAGAGAGTATCTAATGCTGTAGTTGAGAGAGAGGTACAGGGATGGACAAAGGGGACTGAAAATATATAAAATATTCAGCTGGAATGGCTAGGGAGAGGGACAGACAATATTCTCCATATTCAGAACAGAGAGGCATTTATGTGTTGGTCCTCTGTTGTTAAATGGAATACAACACTGATCCAATAACCTTAATGCACACAGACCAAGGATCCTCCACAGACATACAGTATTATTAGGGCTGGGCGATAAAACGATATCAATATTTATCACGATAAATAAAACTCCACGATATCGACGATAAGCTTTTGAGACATTTTCGATATTTAGGCTGTGTTCTACATCTAGACATGCATGTTGCTACAAACACTAGCAGTTTGGCTTTCTTATCGTATGTTTCCACTGGCACGTAGTGAGCGAATGTGAGCAATTTCAATTCGTTCCTATGGAAGCCGAGCATCAAGGTGGATTGTAAAATTGACAGCAGCGCGGGGCAAGCGGTTCCCTAGCGTTGGGAGTGGCTGTGTGTGGATTTCTTCCACGTCAGTTGAAACGCAGCCTCAGACTTTATGAAGTTGCTATTGCCCCCACTACACAGGTCACCGCATTCAGGATCCCAGATTTATTCCATCTAGACCGCAAGACATCATGATGATGGTTACGCACTCTCATCGTCTCTAGTGAGGAGCAAGACAAAACAACAGTGCCGGTTACATCATATCTGATCTTTCTGCGCTGTATGCTTGAATATTTTTCTCAAGCACTGAAACACGCTTCACTGATTCCCTGTCTGCACCCGCTTCCTCTTTTCCCCACATTTGAGTAAACATGAGGTGCGTTTCCAGAGTGCCTTTAGACCATAATGTTTTTTTTTTTTTCTAAATTTAGTTTATTAAATCAGCATGTTCCAAGCCTTTAAAAATAAACAAATAGATTTATGTTCTAATTTGGTGAAATTATTCAGATTTCATCATCTCTGACAAGGATGAAAGACAAAACAATTACCTGTTTGTAGACTAGTCTTTCTCAATTTAATGAAATTTTCAAAAGTTTGTCTCTGGAGATACCCTGAACCCCCATACAGCATCATTCCTTAGTCACAAGGGCTTCTATGCCCCCATACTTGGATATCGGTATGTAAAGAAATATGAAAATAATTTTAATGTTCTTTCATGCAACCTTCATTATGATTCAAAATGAACAGATCATCTTGTAACATTCATATTCAACTGCACTCAATTGATAAACTCTAAAAAACACTGCATTGGTTGTGTCTGGGCCCCAAACACAGTTTTGTAAAGACTATTTAGGATTTTGTTTTCTCTTCTTTTTTTGGAAATTCAAAAAAATTTGCAATGTGCAAATGTGATTGAATATGGTGAGAAATATCGATATCGAATGATATGATAAAGAATATCGTGATCATATTTTTTGCCATATCATCCAGCCCCAAGTATTATACGTTAATTTCTTTCGGCCTGGTGTCTAACATGCTTGTTCCGATCACACTCTGGATACCCCCAACTTTACGGTCTTCTAAAAAAAGGCAAAAATACCATGACTATAAAGTTCAGTTGTACACACACAACACAGACAACACAAAATGCCACAAAGCACGTCTATCTCAATAATCAACCAGGCCTCTTCTCAGAGATTATAATCTCACTGTGGCCGGTAAGGGTAGCGTATGCATGCACAGCATGTTGGAATACCCCTGAATTAATACAGCACTCTCTGTATCTTCATGTTTCCAGGATGGCTGGCTCTTCAGGCATGATTTAATGCAGTTAATCACACACATACATGAACAAAGCAACTATCTTAACCATAAAACCCCTGACCTATATCATAACATTGCCTGGTTTCCCTGTCAAAATCAGTCATTGACTGAGTCTCTCTTAACCCCCATTTACACTGACAGCGATGCTTAGTGGGCTGTGTATAGTGGCCATACTTTTTGAAAATCTGATGTAAATTATATATATTTCTGCTGGTAAAACTAGGATGTCATAATTTGGCAATGAGACATCCTAAACGGTAAAAGGGTTTATATATATTTTGCTGCAGCACATAATGCATTATATAATGAACTAGATGTATGATTATTAATGCATAAATCAAACTCACCCAGAATAACGCCAATTTCTAACACTGTTTTCCACTAGGGATGTCATAAAATATTGATATATCGATTATTGATCGCCACATTACTTCATCAATATATTTTTGAGGCATTGATATATAAAATTTGGCCAACATTTAAATTAAAAGCCTAATATACACAGCACTGCAGAATGTTTAAGCTGCGCATTGGCGTTGTGTGCATACCTTCGTAGGTATGCACACAATGGTATTTTTTAATACCAATATATATATATATATATATATATATATATATATATATATATATATACACACCAATATATCCATCCATCCATCCATCCATCCATCTTCAACCGCTTATCCGAAGTCGGGTCGCGGGGCAGCTGCTCCAGCAGGGGCCCCAAACTTCCCTATCCGAGCCACATTAACCAGCTCTGACTGGGCGACCCGAGCGTTCCCAGGCCAGTGTGGAGATGTAATCTCTCCACCTAGTCCTGGGTCTTCCCGAGGCCTCCTCCCAGCTGGGCGTGCCTGAAACACCTCCCTAGGGAGGCGGCCAGGGGCATCCTTACCAGATGCCCAAACCACCTCAACTGACTCCTTTCAACGCAAAGGAGCAGCGGCTCTACTCCGAGCTCCTCACGGATGACTGAGCTCCTCACCCTATCTCTAAGGGAGAAGCCCGCCACCCTTCTGAGGAAGCCCATTTCGGCCGCTTGTACTCGCGACCTAGTTCTTTCGGTCATGACCCAACCTTCATGACCATAGGTGAGGGTAGGAACGAAAATTGACCGGTAGATCGAGAGCTTTGCCTTCGGCTCAGCTCTCTTTTACGTGATCAACGGTGCGATAGAGCGAGTGCAATACCGCCCCTGCTGCCCGATTCTCCGGCCAACCTCCGCTCCATTGTCCCTCACTCGTGAACAAGACCCGAGGTACTTGAACTCCTTCACTTGGGGCAAAACCTCATTCCCTACCTGGAGTACGCACTCCATCGGTTTCCTGCTGAGAACCATGGCCTCAGATTTAGAGGTGCTAATCCTCATCCCAGCTGCTTCACACTCGACTGCCAAGCGATCCAGTGAGAGCTGAAGGTCACGGACCGATGATGACATGAAGACAACATCATCTGCAAAAAGCAGCGATGAGATCCCCAGCCCACCGAACCGCACACCTTCCCCACCCGACTACGCCTCGATATCCTGTCCATGAATATCACAAACAGGATTGGTGACAAAGCGCAGCCTTGGCGGAGACCAACCCCACATGGAATGAACTTCGACTTTGTGCGAGGACCCGGACACAGCCCTCGCTTTGGGCGTACAGGGATTGGATACGCCCTAAGAAGGGACCCCCCACCCCGTACTCCGCAGCACCTCCCACAGTCTCTCCGGGGACCCAGTCATACGCCTTCTCCAGATCCACAAAACACATGTAGACCGGATGGGCATACTCCCAGGCCCCCTCCAGGATCCTTGCGAGAGTAAAGATCTGGTCCGTCGATTCCACGACCAAGGCCGAAAACCGCATTGTTCCTCTTCAATCTGAGGTTCGACAATCGGCCGAACCCTCCTCTCCAGCACCTTGGAGTAAACTTTACCAGGGAGGCTGAGAAGTGTGATACCCCTGTAGTTGGCACACACTCTCTGATCCCCCTTTTGAAGAGGGAACCACCACCCCGTTCTGCCACTCCTTAGGTACTGTCCCAGATTTCCACGCCAATGTTGAAGAGGTGTGTCATCCATGACACCCCTCCACATCCAGAGCTTTCAGCATTTCTGGTCGGATCTCATCAATTCCGGGGCTTTGCCACTGCGGAGTTGTTTGACTACCTCAGTGACCTCCCCAGGGAAATAGAATCTGATCCCCATCATCCTCTGGCTCTGCCTCTACCATAGAGGCGTGTTGGGATTTAGGAGTTCTTCAAAGTGTTCCTTCCACCGCCCAATAACCTCCTCGGTTGAGGTCAACAGCGTCCCATCTTTGCTGTATACAGCTTGAATAGTTCCCGTTTCCCCTCCTAAGGTGGCGGACGGTTTCCAGAAGCACTTTGGTGCGGACCGAAAGTCCTTCTCCATGGCTTCTCCGAACTTTTCCCACACCCACTGCTTTGCCTCCCTCACGGCTGAGGCCGCAGCACTTCGGGCCCTTCGGTACCTTGCAACTGCCTCCGAAGACCTCCGGGACAACAAATCCGGAAGGCCTCTTTCTTCAGTCGGACGGCTTCCCTGACCACCAGTGTCCACCACGGTGTTGAGGGTTACCACCCCTTGCGGCACCTAAAACCTTGAGGCCGCAGCTCTCCACTGCGGCCGGCAATGGAAGCTTTGAACATTGCCCACTCGGTTCAATGTCCCCAACCTCCGCAGGGATGCCTGAAAAGCTCCGCCGGAGGTGTGAGTTGAAGATCTCACGGACAGGGACCTCCTCCAAGCGTTCCCAGTTCACCCGCACTACTCGCTTGGGCTTCCCAGGTCTGTCCAGAGTCTTTCCCCACCCCTGACCCAACTCACCACCAGATGGTGATCGGTTGACAGCTCTGCCCCTCTCTTTACCCGAGTGTCCAAAACATATGGCCTCAGATCCGGCGACACGATTACAAAATCGATCATCGACCTTCGGCCTAGGGTGCTCTGGTACCACGTACACTTATGAGCATCCTTATGTTCGAACATGGTGTTTGTTATAGATAATCCATGACTAGCACAGAAATCTAATAACAAACATCCACTTGAGTTCAGATCAGGGAGGCCGTTCCTCCCAATCACGCCTTTCCAGGTGTCCCTGTCATTTCCCACGTGTGCGTTGAAGTCACCCAGCATCACTATGGAGTCCCCTACTGGGGCCCTATTCAGGACTCCATTCAGGGTCTCCAAGAAGGCCGAATACTCTGAACTGCTGTTCGGTGCATATGCACAGACAACAGTCAGAGTTTTCCCCCACAACCCGTAGAGCGTAGGGAGGCGACCCTCTCATCCACGGGGTAAACTCCAGCGTAGTGGCGCTCAGCCGGGGACTCGTGAGTATCCCCACACCCGCCCGTCGCCTCACACCCTGGGAAACTCCAGAGAAGAATAGAGTCCATCCCCTATCCAGGAGTACGGATCCAGAGCCAAAACTGTGCGTCGATGTAAGCCCCACCAGATCCAACTGGTAGCGCTCCACCTCCCTCACTAGTTCCGGCTCCTTCCCCCAGTGAGGTGACATTCCACGTCCCCAGAGCAAGCCTTTGCTGCCCGGGTCTGGTCCGTCGAGGCCCACGGCCTTCACTGCCGCCCATATGGCAGCGCACCCGACTCCTGCGGTTCCTCCAATGGGTGGTGGGCCCAAGGGATGTAGAGGGGGTTCCACGTTGCTTCTTCGGGCTGTGCCCGGCGGGCTCCGTGACAAACCCGGCCACCAGGCTCGCCGACGAGCCCTCCATCTGGGCCTGGCTCCAGACAGGGGCCCCGGGCTTCCTCCGGGCAGGGTAACTCCTCCTCTTGCCGTTTTTTCCATGAGTCATTTTTGAACCATTCTTAGTCTGGCCCCTCACCTGAGACCACTTTGCCTTGGGAGACCCTACCAGGAGCACATGGCTCCAGACAACACAACCCTCAGGATCATAAGGGCACACAAACCTCTCCACCACGATAAGGTGCTGGTTCCCGGAGAGGCTACCAATATATATATATATATATATATATATCATCAGAGGTTCTTTTGTGAATTAAAAAGTCCAAGAGATCAATAAAAATGGTTTGATATGAAGCTATAGTGTAAAAAAAAAATTAAGTTCCTGCTGTCAGGAGAATGTCCACCACCTCCTCTGGTTTAGTTGAGCACATCGCCAGCATCACTGGCGAAACTTCTCCAGTAAATACAAGCCTGTACAGTGATACTTACCTTGCAACAAGAACAATCTTCAAAGAAATGTATAGAATGCCTGACGGTATTTGACCAAAACGCTGTAAGATATGACAGATTTAAAAGTTATTCTACAGTTTGCTGCCTTTTTCTTATTTTCCAAGTTCTATTGTTTATGCACCTACCCCTATGTGTTCATTTATGGTTTTACCAATGGCAATGTCAACTGAATGCAATTTACTGAGGCCCATACTAAATTATGAAATCTAAATAATAGCACTTATCAAATAAAAAGTCCAGCCAGTCACACGCTTGAGAAATTCAAATGCAAGCCCATGTCAAGAACTTCTGCTGGAAACAAGCAGAGTTTGGGGGGAAAGAATTTACTTGCAAGCAGCAAAGAAATATTTCTAAAGCTTTTTTTTTTTTTGTTATTTTTAAGATTAATTTCAATCATTTAAATTACTCGTAATTTTTTTTCATTATTTATTTCAAAATGTACTTCAAAATATAGTCATGTCAGTTTGTCTAAAAAGAAAACAACATGTTTGTACGTCTTATGCGTGAATTAAACATGGTCAGGAGCAGGTGTAAATTGTGTTAGATTTGACTAGCTTTTTTAAAAATACGAAAACTTTCATGAATCCGATAATTTACATCAGACCGGCTTTATGATAGATTAACACAAAATAATTTTTGGCAAATGTTTCATGAATGAGGCCCAGTGTGTGAATCTATCCAAGAGGGAGGGATGAGGAAATCTAGGAAAACAACCGAACAGAGAAAAACATTATCTGTTTAGAAATGTCTCTGAATGCAAACTGTAGGATTTTGCCATCTGAGACAAATTTAGGAATTGTAGATTTATTTTCATCACAGGACAAAATCTGCTGTGTTTCATTGCTTCGTGTCACTTGCTCACTGATGGCTGTTTAATTGCCTTTGCGATGAATGCAAGACTCTGACAGAGTTATGGCAGTGTCCAAAATTTTGGGTCGCAGTCCTGCAGTAATGGTCATCTAATATAGAATCAATAAGAGCACATCAATTGATAAATTAAACTTTTCTACTAGGTTGTCTACATCACATTTGCTTGATGATTTAGTGTTCCACTTACATTGCAATGTGATCGTACTTTCACAACTATTTTGAGTGCAAACTTAAGGATGAGTTGTTCTAAAATTCTCTATTTCTGACTTGAAGTTGCACAGTCTGCCTTGGCTTTTATACAAGATTAAACTGTTCATATCGTACAATCTGACAAGCAACAATTGTAAAGGAGAGGAAAAAGTGTCCAACATGTGCACCGGCTTTAAAGTGAGGAGAAATAGTTGAAGGTTAGCTGCTTTACCTCCTTTGCAACACCTCAACTGTCATGATAAAGACCCTAAATATTTCCCATCAGGGGCCTGTGCGTGATGACAGCTATTAATTCCTCACACCAGCAGGCATGGTGGCGAGTTTGACAGTGATAGGGGCTGCCTCTTTCAGCCACACACACCAACACCTTCATTTGCCCCTGGAATTCTTTTTCCCAACATGTGATTTCACATTTTGCTTCTCTTCCTCCTCACATGGAGAGAGCTGACAACAGTCAAAGTAATGCTGGCAGGACCACAGCTGGACGTAAGGATACTGCCACTTGTAAAGGCAGACTGGGATGTTAGGGGACTGATTCTTTAGGTTGTCTGAGTTTGTGTGGCTTCTCTTCCCTCAGTGCATGGATAAGAACATAAAATTGTTGTCTAAACTCTTTTGGCAATAGCTATTGCTCAACATTAGCAACTTAGTTTTGGGTGCTGTTGTACATGGATAAGGAATTGGCTGGTTAGCAGGTCCTGTTTGCACCTGCTGGGTAGATGCTGGAACTAAAGTTAGCAAAAAGCATGTATCTCCATTGGAAGCCATTCAAAAGTAGCTGTGTTTTCTGATAAAAACATTTTACAAAAAAAGATTGCAATTGCAAATAACATTATAATACCTTTTTCCAGTAACAGATCATTTTTAAGGGCTCTTGATAGTGTGAAATTTATGTTTTTATTTTCTTATCTGTTTTTTCCTATCATTGCAGTGATTGGTCACATGACTGCTGCTCCTTGAACCAAGCGCCCATGAGTCAAAATGTCACATTCCATTTCACGTAGTTCAGAGGAACCCTGCGCAAGTTGACCAGATGCCATTTAAATTAATGGGAATGCTAACGCTTTCTCCAGGTATTGCTCAACAATACCTGTTTGTAAATTTTCTCAGATGTCAACTAGGTGTTTTAGACATGTCATAAAATATCGATATATTGATTATTGTTCGGCACGTTATTTTATCAATTTTTTTTTGAGGCATTAAAATATTAACATTAGCTGACATTTAAATTAGAAGCCTAATTTTGCATGCTTTCCAATTCACTCAGTTGGGCCTCTGTTGAATATCTGGCAAAATGCGTTGGGAAACAAGGGGGGCAATTACTGAAGCAGGTCACAAGGAACCAGTATCACAACATAGGAAGGGTACTTTAGAGCTCCTTGCACAGGATGCATGCATACACACAACATATTTTTTTTTTTTTTTTTTAAGAAAGTGATGAGTTTTCAGGTTAATGTATGAAACTGGTTTAACTATGCAAACTGAACAATTAGCAATTATTATCCCATTTTTTCTTTATGTAGTTTTGAAGAGGTTTCATTCAAGCTGTCAAACCACAATAAGTATTATTAGTATACTTGTAACTGAAATTTATATCTGAAAATTTTTTTGTATGTATGTATGTATGCATGCATGTATGTATATACACACACCACAGTTAGTTCCAGTCCTCGAATCTGATTGGACGAGAGACGTCCCATGAGCACTGATGGTGTGACAGCATCAGCACTCAGACGCTTCACTGTGTACATCACTTCGCTTGTGTTTGTGCTGTTCTAAACTAAACTGTAAGTGTAGTGCATATGTGTTAGAAGTTACTGTCTTTATTTTTGAAATGACATATGTTAGCCAGCAGGGGGTGGTAAAAGATAATTTGTGTGTGTAATATGAGCAAGTTGGTGACAAAGTGAATCCGTTAGTCATTGTTTACATAGAACAGCGCTCTGAGATTCCACATTGGCTAAATGCTGTTTAAAATGGCGGAGGACGTCGCTGTTTCTATAGTGAATGACATTTGTGCACCGGCTACCCCCAAAAAAGAGGAATACCCCCTTGGATGTCTACATTCCACTGAGAAAACTGAACTTCAGAAAGCTGTAAGCATCTCTGATTGGGTGTGGCAACAGGTGATCGCACACGCTCCATCTCTCTCACACACACACACACACAGACAGACAAACACACACATCTATCTGTCTATCCTTGTTTATCCAATGACTTGTTAGAAACAGCACAAGCTGTGATACTATTTCTGAAGTGAACTACTAACAGAGGCTTGGTATCATTTGTTTTGAACCAGCAATGGTAAATTCTGATTGGTCGCATAAGAAAGTAGTTCCACGCACAAATGCATTTTTATGACCGTACTCAGTTTTTCCTAATTTTTTTAAAATGTACTTGTTCATTGAACTGTTGTAAGCAATCATTGCAATCGTGCTATATGGCCCTACATCAGCACTCTTGCTCATGTGATATTGTTTAAACATGCATGCATACATATATATGATGATAATAATAATAATAATAATAATAATGATTATAATAATAATAGAGAAAATCTTCCAATCATCGATGTGTTAAAAAGGCACCAATTCCAAGCCTAGGAGTTTTAACATTTAGTTCAGGGGTTGCGGCTGGAAACAGGTGGTATCAGATTTCATAATACAATTGGGCCTGCTTACCTGCCTGCCTGAAATTGCTCAATGGATGTTTTTGCTCTTTATGGTCACATGGAGCAGCACTTTCATAAACCCTGTCTTTTTTCCTCTATGTTGTCCTTGCGACACAACAATACCTTTACATTAAGAACAATCGCAGCATTCTCTGGTATAGCATAAACTCCAGAAGCATAAACTCAAGAAATTTACGGAAGCAGTCTAAATGATAAAAATGCACATCCCTAGTGTTGTCCTTTGGCAATAATACAACAGTCACTCACATTCAGAATATACAGTAAAACACTAAAATGTGTACAGACACACCCTCGTCACTTGCATAATCAGACAGTTGTAAATGCACATAACACCACCACACGAAGAGGCAATTATAATTGCAATGCCTCCTTCCTTCAGGGCCGAAAACTCCCTTCCCAGCTGCCAATCTATCCCACTAACAGCAGAAATTTACAGATTAATTGGATAGGTAATTGTGCTAAGGCACAGGTGTTTGGGGTTGGAGGTACACAGAGGGTCAGCCAAGCCTCAAAGGTCCTCAGGTCACTCTCAAACCATAAACCAAAACCTGACTCTTTGCTTGGGGGAAACTGACTTGTTAAAAGTCCTATTGCATAAGTAGAGATAAGATATAATCGGTCAAACCTCAATGCACCCTGGTTTATGTGTAATGATGTATATGTATATACCGTATATAATGTGTTATATGCCATATGCAAACACTGTAACCTATGGGACACCAGCACAGAAGGGTTTCTCTGTTTAAGACAGATGGGCCTTACACTTACACACATTACACTTATGCTGTACCATATGCTCCTGAAAAGACAAAAATCTCCAACGCACAAAAATACCTACTCATTAACCAGTTTGATCTTCTCTTCAAATGAAAGCAAAAACATTAAAAGCATTTTATTTTTCTTTGACTGGGTGGAAACTGTTCTTGCAACTAATGAGACCAATAAAAATATGCTGCTGTGTGACATTGCTGAAGTGTAAAATCCTGTATTTCTACAGGTTTGTAATTTGCATGAATACCCATGTGTATGGGTATACATAAGGTGTAATACAGAAGTGTCACACTGAAGTGTGTTCACACACACAGCTGGACAACTGGTGTGGGAAGATTAAGCGTTGTGGAACAATGAAAACCACCTGTCACACCATTATTGCTCAAACTAAACTTTAAAGTGATAGTTCACCTAAAAATGAAAATTTTCATGAGAACAAAAGTATATCACATTATCAAAGCTGAAAATGCAGGACAAAAGGTCTCAAATCTCATTTGCGCTCATTGTGACGAGCCAGGTTTGATATAGGCTTGGGATTGATGCCTTTTTCATGCATCAATAAAAGATTTTCCCAATGATTATCGATACACAGTATATCAGGATATTTATTTATTTATTTATTTATTTATTTATTTATTTATATATTTATATATATATATATATATATATATATATATATATATATATATATATATATATATATAGGTTTGCTGGTTGCACAATAGTCTTTTTCTCTTCAGACATATTTCTCAACACAACTTTGATAAACTGAGCGACCGCACACTGGACATGTCTGAAGGACGACATGGTATGTTCTAAAATAAAAAATAATTCTACAAAAAAGGTACGCACACTCCGTCAACACTCATTGTCAACATTTTGAAGTGCCACGGAGCGCAACTCGCATAGTTTTCCATTAAATCTGTTCCAAATTATCAGAGGATAAAGATTATTTACTCTTAGCCATCACTGGATGATCTATTGTGAAAATATCTTTCATAGAGCCTATTTTCAGTTACAAGTATGCTGTTTTGTGGTTTGACGGCTTGAATGAAAGACCTCTTCAAGGCTACATACAGAGAAATCGCATAATAAACATCGCCATTTCCAATAGTTCCGTTTGAGCAGCTTCACATGTATCATAAGCTAACCTCTAAAGTCTTGAAGTACAAAAACCTTTGTTACTTTAGACTGCTCATGTGCCGCATCAACTCGTCCTGTATGTGTGTGAGATAGATGCATGTTATATCGCCCTCTTGTGGTCTCCCAGCGCCATTACGGCAGACTGTTAAACAAAGGCCAACTGAGTGAATTGGAAAGCATGCAAATTGGGCTTCTAATTTAAATGTTCTAAAATACAGATTCCTCAAAAATATATCAATAAATGAATGTGCCGATCAATTATCAATATTTTATGACATTCCTAAATGTCAATAATGCGTGAGAACCAATGACTTTTGACACAACATCTTAACATGCCATATTTGCCAATTTGAGAGCTATGGCAGAGGGGATTACTTTCAGCAAATAACGATTAGCCTAAAATTTCTGTCTGTTTCTCATACAAAGCTAATCACGTGTCTTCAGAATACTAGAAATGTAAAAGGAGTCAAATAGATTACTTTTATATAACTTTTTTTGATAGCCCCCACACCACTATCCACTTTTTTTTAATGGAAAGCAGCCAGGACATTCTACTAAAAAAATCCTTTTGTGTTTTGTGTTACACCTTGAGGGTGAGAAAACGTTTGGGTGAACTATTTACCATCCCTTCCCTGACAAAGCTCTGTTGAAACTTGCTATAAACCTTTGCTCTTTTCCACATCACAGTTTTAGATTCTCCTTCCTATAAGTTGGTGTCTGGTGATGGAAGTTTTGATGATAACCAGAGAGAGAAGCCTTCAATATTGTAAGCTGTCTTTTTAATGGATTTATAATATACCTATAAATTCCAGTCCTGATATTACTGGCAGGAACCAGGAAGATAAAATCAGAGAGAGAGAGAGAGAGAGAGAGAGAGAGAGAGAGAGAGAGAGAGAGAGAGATGGGGGACTGGATAGAAGGACAATATAATGATTTTATGGCATTAACAGGGCTTGGTAGCAGCAGAAGTTCACTAATGGGCCATGTTCACTTAAAGAGTGTTATAAAAATTAGCAAATATGCCCAGACATGCAGCTAGCTCCTGAAACAGGACATGACGGTGCACTTTCCCCAATACTTTGAAAAACATGGGGCAGAATTTCTCAATGAGAAATAATGGGAGATAACAAATCATTCAAAACTAACAAACGACTTAAGGCATGGGATGAAAAGTATAAGTGGGAGGGAGAGTGAGAAGGAAACACAATCTCTCGAGCTAAGTGAGTCCAAGACATCTGACTCACTCGCTGGAGAGCCAAAGCAAACTATGAAAACACCTGAACCAGCCATGGTGTCAATTAGAAATAATGACTTTATACTTGTTGCCACAGAAACTAGCTCTTGCTGCACTGGCAGATGACAGTAGACATTTTTTCTGTTTTTCTTCAGGGGCAACTATGTTTATGACAAAGAAAAAAAAGAAAGTAAAACATCCATAGATATTATATAGAGGCTAGATGCCCTATTGGCCGCTTCGCACTGAGAAATACGGCCGCCATCTTAAACTGGTCATACTCCTAGTTTCGTTGCGCTGCGGCAGACCATCGCAAATAGGGCCCGGGGGATTACTTTTCACAAGTAAGTTTTAACATTACCGTAATATTGGTTGTATTTTGTGAATAGAATATTACCAGATAATTGAGGAGTAAGGATCTTTGATATTACTGTACTGAAATCGTAGCCAGCTAACCTTAGCTAAGCTATGTTTACTGCACCAGCCGGTGTTCACCCAGCATGGAGAGGTGGTGTAAATTAATAATTACAAGAGCTTCTCGGTTATCAGATACAAGCATTCAACGGCCCTGTTGTATAAACATAGGTTATTTGTGTTTGCGCACGTGATATCAGGAAGCAATGTAACTTAATACACGCATGACGGAGATGCGCAAATCGAGTTACCCCTCCCACTTCTGCTAGTTTTATTGATAACCTATATTTATTATCCTGTGCGAATTGGCCATTAATATTACAGACGTCCTGTGGTAAAATTACATTATTACTCCATCTAACGTTACCCTAAAGTTAATCCCGAATCCGAATAGGGCTTTAGATTACAATTGACACAATAATTCTTTGTAGGAATAAAACAATTATTATTGGTATAATAACAGTGGTCAGTGAATTTTACACAAGTGTCATAGACTGTATTATCAGTGTTGGGCAGTCACTACTTGTAGCTTAGCTAGTAACGTAGTATTTTGTTGTTAGCTATAAATAGATTCTTCAACTTATTAAAATATCTTACTTTACTGCAACTATCTGTTTCTGATTCTTTATCATATTTATAGTGTGTGATTTATTAAATACCTTATATCCTACATCACATATTTTGATTTTGGAGGTCTGGTCACTTTATATCTTATATCAGAATATTATATTACTGTTAAGCCTACTATGAATATTAAAATACGCCGAACCATGTGTCCTGTATCATAGCTACATGAATGACCTTTGCAGCAAAAAAACTCAGTGTGAAAATCAGTTCGGTATTCAGTGAGGTATGATTAATTAAATGCGCTGACATATCATTGCACACTGCCATACAGATTACACTGAGTGGAGCGGGTGACCGGTCTAAGATGGCGGCGCCGCGGCTCGTCCGCGCCAGTAGGCAGTAGCGGTCGATAGGGCGTCTATCTATATGATGTCTATGAAAATAACTAACCAAACTCTTTCTACAAAAAGTAGGAAACAACACAGACACAAATTAATATTTCAAAGCATCACAATATTTTATGATTCTGTATCAATATTCTAATGCCAACAATCAATAGTTTTGTAAAATTTTTACATAGTTGAATTTATTTGTATTTGACCAA
Source organism: Xyrauchen texanus (assembly GCF_025860055.1). Lineage (NCBI taxonomy): Eukaryota > Metazoa > Chordata > Actinopteri > Cypriniformes > Catostomidae > Xyrauchen > Xyrauchen texanus. Next base: position 27,187,604 of record NC_068311.1, read on the forward strand.
CTTCGAATGACTCAAGAACCCTTGGGCCAAACAAGGCCAACTGGTGACTGAAGCAGGTTCAATGTCAAAGGTGGAGATTCACCGAACTTACCAGTTTGTGTATCCAGTGCACAACAGTACATGTTCGGGAAAAATAAAACAAAATTGCATGTACAGTACCAATCTGTTAAAATGCACAATGGCCACCTTTCCCTCTTGCTTGTGGAATGGGCGGGTTGTGTGACGTTGATATCAGGGCAGTGTGTTAAGGGTGGGTTTTAGGGCAACGCTACGGGGCTATTGGTCCAATGGTGGGAACGCACGGCTGGCCAGTTGATACCCTGGCTCGCACAGGCCCAATAGTGGAAAAGCAGCTAATGTGGACTTGAAGGTCCGCAAGGGTTTAGGGTTGCATTTGGGACAGGGCTGAACACACTGGTATGATATTCTATTACATTGTTTTGTTTATGCCCTATGCCATTTTATGGCTCTACAATCAAGTAAAGCAGGCAGTTTGGAACTTGTTGTGTAAAGAACCAAAGTCCAATGAAGATGAATGAGAAAAAAGTTAAAGATTGCATTATCTCCAAAATGTCATCTTCACTTTTTGCTTGGTCAAAACCAGATATAGGAAACCTGCTGAGCAAGAGAGATATATCGGCAGCACAAACAAGAGAGAGAGAGAGAGAGCACGAGAGAGGAGTATGTGTGTGTTTTTCTTAGTCGGTCAGACTTGCCTTAGGCTTTGGCAGTTGTGAAAACAGCCCTGAGGCAGCCAGAGATTGGAGGGTTTGTGCTTGCTCGTCCATTTTAAATGGGCAGTCAGACAGGGAATGCCATTAGTCCCATCCGGCCTGCACTGACAGCCATGGGCGGCAGTAAACTCCATCTCCTCCCAACAGCAAGGCAGCAGCCATTCACCCCTGCTTTTAATGCACAGGGCTCTCGGTTACACCTGAAGAGCCAAAGGACTATTACACCAACACACTTAACACTCCAGTGTGTAATTGCTGTACCACTAATGGCACCAAACGGAATTGTTTGTGCAATATCACTGCATTTACAACTTGTTCAGTTTTGATTCTATAAACACTATGTGGATTTCATGTAAATAAGGCTGTAACTACTTGAAATATTTACGAGTGAAATTGCTGTAAAATGAACTGGAATCGGTGTTCAAAGCTGATTAAGCACTCAATAGAGTCGTCACAAAAGTGCCTACGGTTCAATCAGAGATGCTTTGCCGCAACTGAAACACCCATGACTCATCATCTACCATCAGAGGGTAGTGGACCAACACCATCTGATTCACTGCAGGTGGCGGAGACATGGCCACATGTCTCCAAAGTTCTGTTCCAATCCCAAACAGCAGGATAGCAGTTGGACGACAACTAGTTGTACGCACGACAGCCTCACACATTTTCAGCACAGTGACATCCTCTGCCAACAGAGCGGCCAAGCAGAAGAGTAAACAGCAGCTAGAAGGGCTACGCAGGCTGAAATTGTTAGCGTGGGCTTCGCTGGCCAGATTGCGGTAAGATTGCCAGAGTAATTCATCAGAATATTTGCATCACAGAAAATTGGGTCAGAGATTTCACTTGCGCTGCGTGCATGCATGCATATGTCTGTGTTGGGAAAAGGTGAATGAAAACATTTGGCTGCACTAATCCAAGGGTTTTAGAGGCCCTCCTGTTTGAATTTCTTTGCTCTGCTTCAGTATGTCCTGGTTCTCCACCGCTTTCATCTCCTCCCCCAACTAAAGTGCATTTTTGCAACCTCATGACTGGCACAGCCTCTCACTGCCACTACTTTTCCCAGGCCCTCTCAGGGTTGAGTTCAACCACACCTCCTGCAACTTTTCAACCAATTAGCACTCAGTGTGTCCAAGGAGGCATTGTGACATATCAGAAAGTGTTCCACTTATCCGTTCTCAGCACTCAGCGGACACTAACTTGAGTTGTAGTGCAGTTCTCCTCTGCGGTCTGTGTGAAAGTGGAAAATAACGGGTTACATGTGAAAGTGGAGTATAAGAGGTTGCATTACCCTATATGAGCTCATAAGAATAGCATGCATGCAACATATTAGGTATTAAGTAAAATAATAATAATAATAAAAAAAAAATACCATATCTGTAGTAAAGACTACATTTGGTACCCTAGTGCCCTGCAATCAAGCCAGCCAGAGTTTGAATACACACAGTTAAGTCAGCCATGATGAAAGTATAGCTGTGCAACTAATAGGAAAATTGCAGTTTTTTTTCAATCAGCACTGTCTTGGTAGTACATAGTTCTTCAGCTTTTTAGAGGAATCAACCTACGAATAGCAATAGTGAGCGTTTCGATGCGCCATCTTAAACTGATCAATTGAAGACACGAAATATTTGGTCATTATCAGCATATTGTTGTGCATATAAACTCCACACATCTTTAGGTAGATTTATTTAACATTTAAATATATATATATATATATATATATATATATATATATATATATATATATATATATATATATATATATATATATATATATATATATATATATATGTTTTCTAACTTTCTGAATGTTAACTTAAATACTTGATACTGCTGTTAGACACCCAACAGCTCTGTTAATTTAATTTAAATATTTATTGTTCTAATGCTTGTAATTTGATCCTTTGTACTTTATTTTATTGCCGAGTTTTATTGCTACACTCTTACTAACATTTATCCCAGTTAACAGTAACAGAATTTTCATTACTACTGTGAAAGTTGCAGCCAAGAAAACAGCGGATAGCACGGATATTTGAAAACAAGTCATGGGAATGTAAGCACGTTATTTTTTATATTTTATCTTTATAATTTCTGAAGTACCTTATTTTGTTGCGGATGTCCCAATGCGGATTCTAAATTCGCACTTCAGAGAGCTCAAAATATTCAAATTATATTTTGGTGGCATTTGAGGATCAAAAACTAATTTAATTGATTGTGTAAAATAGGCACATAATATCGATCGCAGGACCCTAAATCAAATCATATTGAAATCGACTTAAAAGTATTGGCAAATATTGGATTGCAGGCCAAGAGAATCAATATAAGATCGTATCGTGATGAAACGCCCGATTTACACCCCTATTGACTCTTAAATAGCTGCATTCAGTGTGGTCTGCGGCTCAGTGAGATGGTCAGAGTTCAACTGAATGAGACACTCAAACACGCTTTATATGGCATTTCTACATTTGCTTAATTCAGTTATTTGGACAGTAAAATGTGATTGGAATTTTATGAATAATTATATTACATTTAACAATACGTAAATTTACTGTAAAATATTGTTAAAAAAGGTTTTTATAAAAAAAAAAAATTATAATAATAATAGACGTTTATTCCATTATTTTGATCATTTTACTTGAATATTTTTTTAAATATGTTTTTTGGAGTAAAAAAAAAAGTTGAGATGATTATTGCATTACATGTGTGTTACCTTAATGGGGTTTTGGCTTTTTGTGAGTAACCCTGTCCACTGTCTATAGATGTTTATTGGCTATTGCTCCTGGAAGAGCCACTCATGATGAAATGTGACCTTTCCATTACCACCTGTGTTACAATGATGGTTAACAGTTCATTTAAATGAGCAAGTATGTTGATATGTAAAAAATTGCGTTATTGAAAGATACAGCTGTGAACTGTAAAATACACGGCCATCAAAATGACAATCCATAATGCCTGAATCACGGTAAAAAAGTCTTAACTGTAAAGTACCAACAACAATAGCAGCCTGTTTTTAAATGAAAAAAATGTACATTTAACTGATTTTATAAATTTTTTTTTTTTCAGTGTATGGTGACAACCCTATATTACAGCCATATTTTCAATGTCCCATCATCCACTAGCACCCAGAAAGAACATCCTTCTTTTCCTCATCTTCACCAATCAGTCTTCCTTTATTTGTTAACCAGCATTGCCCTTTCTGCCTCTCGCAGTCCACCTACAGGTATCGATCGTCACGTGCGATCTGTTGACAGTTTTAGCTGATGTTTCTTCAATATGGAGATATATTTGAAAGCTTCATAGGCATTTACAAAAGGTTTGACAACAGAGGCAATTTGGGGGTGGGGCATGTTTACAAGCAACTTGACAGGCACTAGAGATAACGGAAATTACGAGCAAGCTCTCTTAAGACTCAGACAGGCATGCGTACCAAACGACCTTCAGCGGGGTTAATTCACAATGCCCAGGACACAAGAGAGTGGAGTGTGATAAAATCTACTCTCAGACAGGAAAAAAGTAAGGGCTGGGGAGAAAGTAAATGAATTAGGCCAGATAAACCAACACTCTTGGCTGCATATTGTGAGCAAAGGCAATGCCAGAAAAGGGTAAAGGATGAGAGAGTCCTAAGTGCACTTTTATCCATTACTGTGTTCAGCTGAGCAAATAAGGAACTTTAGAGAAACAGCACAACAATAATGTGAAGGTTAAAGGAAATTGACAAAATAAAAGTGCCACTGAGAAGAATTTCCAGAACAAAGTCCTTTAAACCTACAAAGCCCATACAGTTTCATATGTGCTGGGACAGTGGTTCTATCATTTGGAGATTGGAGGAAGTATTGCCGACTGAGTCAGATCAGCAGCCTAAAAAATGTATCAAGAATGAATGGGAAAAAAAGAGACACAAAAGAAGTGAATGAATCATTGCATTTCAATGTTCAAGTTCTTACACCAGGGCTCACCCTAATGACCATCAATGAAGGAGGAAGAAAGGGATTTAAACTAACTTATGCTATAAGCCAGTGTTTCCTCAACTTCTTTGTCTTATTTACACCTACAGTCCCATCAGTTAGGCTCAAGTACCAAAACTAGTCACCAAACCAGAAATGTGTTCTTTTTAACACATATTATAATGGTGCTCTGGATATCTAGATATATGTGGACAGCTTTTCTCTCCTGTAGCATTACGTTCAAGAATGTGGATTTACACAGTTAAAGGATAGGTTACCAGAAAATAATAATTCTTTATTTACTCAACCGCGATTTTCCTTTGAATGATCTCGATATCAATTCTTAAACCCCAAGATCGATATTTTACTCTATGTGCAACCCTCCACTACAATGAGAGGAAATCACTCATATTTACATAAAGATTTTCCCTTAGGGAGAATGTTTGCTTAAGCTATTCCAAGTAAAGCATAAAGTAGTCCACATTAATTGTGAGCTCTATCCCAAGACTTCCAAAACCATATGACACCCATGTTTGATAATCAGACTGAGAAATTCAGACAGATGTTATACAGTGTTAAGTTTATTCATCTAAAAGGCCTGGGTCTATGCCATCACCCGCGGCTCATAGCATGGTTCAATTTAATAAACATGTTCATTCATTATCAAGAATATTTCAAAAGAAATATTAAAAAACAGACCTTTTTTTTATGAACCAACAAAAACAAATAATGGGCATTTGGTAAGAAGAGTTTTGTATACAGCCAGAGCCTCAATGAAAAACAAAAAGCTACCCATATTTCTTATGCTGAGTCAGGTGACCCTCTCTTGCCCCAAAAACACACTCCATTACACAGCTAATTGTGTAAGACCGACAACAGCTTCCCTCGAACAGACTGTTAAAACGTCTGCCATTCTGCAGTGTCTGTGGTTTAGTGAGGCTAAACATGAGAGATAGAGAGAGATGGGCTCAGTATGTCGTGTTTTTGCAGCTAAAGCACAAGAGCTGGTGTGTTCTTGAAAGATGTGTACATACCTCAGGATTACCTCAGGGGCCTCTCATATTTCATACATCTGAACCTGTTGGACCGCTCGAACTCAAACGTGCGTGTACATACATGCTCCATTTTCACCATCATGGCGGTTGTTGGCATGCATTAATCTTAAACTATAAATGTAAACATGTCTGACCGATATGACTTTTGGGTACAATATAAATTCCATTCAGTGTAGGTGAAAAAATAACCACCCTATCCCCTGACACCTTGATTTCGAACTTGATTTGAACTTCTTTTTGCCCCTGAATGAAGAACAAAGAAGAATTTCTCAACAAGCATATTGGGGCCTTATGAATCACTCAGAACATCCCATCAACTGCATAACAATGCTTTGACAACCACTCAATACACCCTAGCATTGCAGAGGCAAATTATTTTGGATGGTCAAGCAAAACTCACATTTTCTTTAAAGCGGTGTTCATGAAAAAAGAAAAGAAAAATGCGTAATCGCAGAATCCATGCATCAAAATAGAATTAACTAAAAAGTGGAATATCATGGAATTTGACATATTTGGAATCAAATGAATGCATTAATAATTATTCAAACTTAAATCACGATATATCCTAGTGTTATTATTAAACTGCAAAATGCTGCGAATTCTATTAAATAAAATATGCATTTACTGCAACAAAAAAGATTAAATTAATCAAATCTGAACAGAAGCACTTTGTTTGATCTAATAATGTGATGAAATGATGAAAATGTGATGTTCTGTTTTCATTTGTTTTTGGTTTTAGGAAATCATTTAATTAGACACCTTTTTGGAGTGAAATAAAAAAAAAATAAAAAAAAAACTGAACTGAAAAACACAATTCCTGAAAAAATAAAAGGGATTTTATGTACAGCTGACCTCTAGGAAGAGGTGAAAAAGTCAAATCACCTACACAGTTAAACCAGGCAACATCAGAAAAACAAAGTTTAGTCATTCTACAACCCATTTAAAACAGCACCTTCCTACTTATTTCCCAAAGTGCAACATGCATTCAGCAAATGTTATCGTTCATGGCTGGGTCTAAGAGGGGGCTAGAAAGCGGCTTTCCGTATGACCCCCTAAAACTTCTGACAGCCCCCTGCAGGTCCAATGAAAAGACAACCACTTGCCCACCCCAAAGACTGCACCTTAAGCCCCATTTTCACCTGGTAGTAAGATGTGTTTCAGTGATCCGATCACATGTGGTCAGGTGAGAGACATGGCTGTTTACACCTGGTCATTTAACATACATCAATCACTATGTCAGTGTGTTACTGTATGATAATAAAGTGCAACAAATTCAGAAAAGACAAAGCGAAACCAAAAATAAACAGTGCACCGTTTCTCTCAGATGCGGTTGAAATGTTATTATTTTTAGCCTTCACAGCGGTACGCGATATTTGAACGCTACTCAAGAACAGCATCTCAGATGTAGATGCTCAAAAGTTCCTGTTCACTTATAATGGCACTGGAAGTACATTTTACCAGAATATGAATAAGAAGTGAATTAAACTACTGTGAACTGGTCTACCAACAGAGAAATAAAAGCGTGAGAGTTTAAAGTGCAGGTTTTTTTATATTACGGTTGTATTTAAAAGTCAATAATAATATTAATAATAATGTATTATTATTATTGTCATAATTAGTATTCGTTTACAAATTATAACAATATTTAAGTTGAATGGGTTCCAAAAACGAACTATGCGAATGAAAAATGGACTGATGTCAAATTAAATTGAACAAAAAAAAAGAGATCTGAATCCTTTAAAGTCCAGATGCAATTTGAAACTTTTTTTTTTAAACATTTAAAAAAAAAAAAAGAAAGAAAAAAAAGGGGTTTCTTTTCTACTCAAGACTTGAAGACTGGAATTACTGTTAATTTTGCTGCTACATTACACAGTATACTAGTTAATAATAAAGTGTTTCTTAATAATCTATACATTTATATTGAAATAATGTGTAGTTAGAAGTTTGTGTGTCTTTACATATTAAAGAGTACTCCCAATTAGTTCAACACAATAATGTAAAGACTAAACTCATGCAAAAACAACAGAATCGGAAGATTATTTTCTTTTAAAGCCACTCGTAAACAGTGAAGTTTGAACTCTTGTTTTTTAGCGCAGCAGTTGATTGACAGGGCGGCACACCACTGCTGCTGGGACGGATACAGGACGGATTAGCGTTTACACCTCAAATCCGATGTGGACACATGCGTTTTTGACCACATTTGTATGTGATTTTTGTGATCCCATCACAAATTGTTTTAGACCCCATTTAGACCTGTATTTAGGGCTGAACACATGTGATCGGATCACACGAAACGCATCTTTATACAAGGTGGAAACAGGGTCATAGTACTAGCTTGCATACGAGACACAAGACACTGACTAATTACTGATTTCCAAAGATTTATAAATCACAAAAATCTCATAGCTTACACCACAAGCAACATTAGCATACAATATATGGGTCACACTTTATTAACAACTGAAACCACACATATCAATGTTGTGTGGAGTAAGAAAAGAGGCAAATGGAGGAAGGAAAGAATTTCACAGGCAAATGAGCATTCCATCTTATCTGATTGAGTGAATGTGGCTACAGGCGTGAGCGAGAGGGCCGAGTGATTGCTCTTTCTAAACACTCTTACCCAGGCACAAACAAACAACGACACTGTGAGGAACACACAAATGCACACCCACATGAAGTTCTGGGTGTATGGCGGCTGCATTGTGTGCGGTGCTGGTGCAACAAATGGTGCACAAAAGTACTCAAACCTGACTGCAGTGAAAACAAAGCCACGGCATTTATCAGCTATGGCATGTCTCCTTGACAGCACCTCCCTCCTCACACACACTAATGCTTCTTCTATCCAGCAGTGTGAGTATGTGTCAGAGGAAGTGAGCAGACACTGAATATTTATTCATTTGCATGCAAGCACATGAACGGAGTGTCTCTGGTGAAGAAGATAAGGGCTTCTTTCTTCTGACTATGTATATGTGAGTGACAGAGAGAGACCAGTTTAAGGCCTTGCAAAGGACGCATAGCTGTAGGCAATCATGGGACGTGTGTGCGTGCGTGCATGTTAGAACGCATAAAGCACTAAGCAACCTCGACATCACAGCACAAGTTTCCCAGATGCTAACAAAAGCCAAGAAGCACAAATATCAAGGATGTACTTTGGTTTTTTGTGTCTAACGGGCCAAAGCTAGCTCACATAAAGGTGTGGTCACACTAGCTTTAAAGGGATAGCTCATGCAAAAAAATTTTTTTTCATAATTTACTCGAGTCGTGTCATTCCAAACCCTCATGTAAAACAAGGAAAAATGCTAAATGCTGACACATGGCTGTCAAAATGTTTTACATGGCGGTCAGTCCCTAATATTCAACCAAAAACCTGCTTTTGTGTTCCACGGAAGTCAGTCATACAGATTTCATAAGGATGAGTAATGACATAATTAAAATTTTTGGGGTGTTTATTTAACTTCAGGCAATTAGTGGTTTAAACTTTTTTTCCTTTTATTTTAAGAAGGTCACATTCAAACTGACTTTGAAACTTCTTAACAGGCCATCATCATTTATTTTTGGTACATTTCAAAACTGTAATGAGCTTAATTAGAGACGAGTGATGTTTGACAGAAGAATAAAAAAAAAAATCACTTGCGAGCAGAAATAATTTTCAATAAAGCACTAATTTTGCCAAATTATGCAGAAAGTGTGAAAATATTTATTAACTGTATTTAGGATATATAAAATGTTAGCTATGTAAAAAGGCTGTGAAATAAGTCAAGAGGTCAATCTGTGGCATTCATATCTACTCTTGGTCAAACAACAAATTCGCATATCACAAATTTTGGTTTTGGTTCTGAGAGTTCAAGTACCCTAGGAACAGCCAGATTATGCAGATTCACTGACAAGAGCAATATTCCAATACACTGGGTTTTAGTACCGATTTGGCCACTGGGAGCAGTGTTAGTTGCAATATGTAAAATTTTTCATGTAATATTTGCCTTTTTTGCCAATGTGTGAACCGCTTGTAATGCAACTTAAATTAGCCCTTCCCGGACCTCCTAGGATGCCTATTAAAGCCTGTAGACTGATTTTCATGCAACGGGAGCGGGTCACTTTTGCTGGGAAAATCCAAAGGATGTGACATTTATGCGTGCTCCTGACAGCCTTGCCTCAGTGCTTCCGCAATTCAACAGCGTCAACAGACAGTCTGTAACACTAGGTAACGTTATCTTAGAGATGGAGTCCAGCAAATGTCCAACTCTTACAAAAACTCATAAAAAAAATCATGTATCTATTGAATCCAGTCTGGCCAAGCAGGAAATTGATAGTGGTTGAGCGTAAACTTGAGTGAACATTTCAACGATCTTCTCTTTATACTAAAAGTCAGGTTAATGTCAATGTTAATCTGTAATTATTCAGCAAGGTAAACTACAATAACACATGAAATGAATGCTAGACAATGTTCAAGATAATGCAATAAGACCCATTAATTCGATTAATGTAACTTGGTTATACAGAAAATATATACATTATATTATTATAAAACAATAGCGCATTGATAAATCAAAATGACAGTTGTGATGGAATCACATCAATACTGAATTGTGTTAACATATTTATAAAGTACAGTCTATTTAATAAACAGCTACTGTCATCATCCACAAAATTTTGCTAATATTGATAAAGCTGGCTAACTTGCTAATGCCGACATAGTCTATGGTATAAATACAGTCAAATGTATCATGCAAAGAAAGTGATTGCTTCAAACTACAGTCTCTCATAGTCAGACCTATATCCACACATTGTTTTAGCCTTGTTCTAGCACTGGAGAGTCAAATATAATATGCAGTCTCAAAGTTTGCAGTAAACCAATCATAACTGTCATTTTAATTATGCTGCCTCATCGGTCAGCATGATGCTGGTGAATCATGTTCAGTCTCTTTGCATGTTACTCATAGTTTTGGACTCTCGCTCGCGTCCCTATGGAGTGTGTGCACGCAATCACGAGCAACAGGCTTCAGTTCACTTAACGGCCACAGGTGTCATTATTAACAAGGGTTTCTGAATCTTACATACTGCACCTTTAAGGAGCAACAATAATGCATTATCCCTGAACTTTATCAGCATCATCCATAATCAAAATAGGGTGCAATTGCCACTGCCAAGTTTGTTGCTTGCGCCAACAGTCAGTGAGAGCAACAGGAACGGAACAAAACAATTCATCGTAGGTAGTGATTTTGTCCTGAGGAAAACAGGAGCGCCGTTCAATGTGTGTGCAAGCTGCAGAGTAAGGGAGGATAGAGAAAGAGTATTGAGAGTCTGAGCTGATCTTAGCTAGGTTCAGAGAAGGTCCTGCAGGGCAACTACAATCCAGACACGGTAAATACAGAGCTAGCAGGATTTGTAGTGGTCTTTAAAGAGGCCCTATTATGCTTTTTGGGATTTTACCTTTCCTTTAGTGTGTAATATAGCTGTTTGTGCATGCAAAGTTACAAAGCGCAAAGTCCATGCAAAAGAGAGTTATTCTCTCCCACAGATAACACTGCTCAAGAATTACAAGAAACAGCTGGATTGTAGTCCAGCCATTTCATCCGTTAAGTATCTAAGTCACTATGTAACACATTTGCACATTTGGCCCGCTCTCAAACAAATGTAGTTACAGCAGAGGCCATGTCAAGAAGACACTGTTTTCTTCACTGCAAAACCAAAACATCTTTGTTTAGACTTCCAAAAGAATTGAAGAATTAGTGGTTAAAATGTTTTTTTACCAATATTCCTCAGCAGTACAACCAAAACCAATGCCGGATTTTCAAAACATTACTCCTGAAAGATGGTGCAGTTCCCATTTTGTTGGGACAATTTGGAGCTTCAGAATCACAAACTGTACGTATGTTTTATCATTTGTGGATTTAACTGCTACCAAGAGTTCAAAAGCGGAGTTTTGTGTTGTAGCTATAGTGTACAACCAGTGTTCTGCTGTAGGCCTCTGCTAACCTGCTAGCTAATGTTATTGTGTTGAAATAGATTTGCTATTGAAAATGAACTGCTGTTGATATTGATATTTAATTTATTTAATTCATATTTTGCTGTTCAAAATGAACAGATCATCTTATAACATTCATATTCAACTGCACTCAATTGATAAACTCTATAAAATATTGTAATATTTTCATAGAAGATCCCTCAGTGTCTGGGTCCCCAACGCAGACTATTTAAACCATTTAGAATTTTGTTTTCTCTTCTTTTTTTGGAAATTCAAAAAAATGTGCAATGTGCAAATGTGATTGAATATGGTGATAAATATCGACTGATATGAAAAAAAATATTGTGATAATATTTTTTGCCATATAGCCCAGCCCTACTTGTCATCATCCAGATTCGCAGGTAGTTCACCAAACTCTGCATGCAGTGGAATGCACGATTTTCTTCACATGAGTTTGTTTCTGGTTTCGCACATTCAAAAGCATTTGAATGAGATTGAATGGAGCATTGAAGTGTAGTGTGACCAGGGCTTTGGCCATTGCAACGCAAATCGCTGTTTTTGAAGTGTGCTTCCATGAGCGTTGCGCTTTTAAGACCATATGTCAAGTAAAATTTTCAACTTTTTCTAGCCGATTTTGAATTGTGACAAGTCAATAAGCTTATTTACATGCACGTTCTGAAAGCGATTACTCTTTAAAAAGCAGACAATAAACGTGTAATATAAACGTACGTTGTCAGGTTTTTTTTAATAAACTGATTTTTGACAGGCTTCTGTGTATTGGTGTTCATGTAAATGTGCTCAACCTTAGTGGTAGGTTGCTAAAAGCACAGATTAACCAAAATGTTTAATAAATGAACATATTGGTCAAGGCCACACACACAACTTAGATATTGATTCTTTTCAGTAAAGAAATTTATTGCAAAAAAATCCTACTGTTATATCAAGTGTTTTTCCATTTAAAATGGTCTAAAAATTCGTAGAATAAGAAACATTTACTTGAGAAGCAACTTATAAGATATTTAGACTTGTGAGAGAATGTATATTAAATATAATTTGTATATTGTATATTTTTCACTTGGTAATATTTCTGCGAGTGCAGTAAAGACAAAATATACTTATATTCAAGATCTATTCTCTAAAAGCAAGTATAAATATCTTATATGCAGCTTCTCAGATGAATGCATCTTTTTTTAAAGGATTATTAGATATTAAAAAATAATAGTTTTTTTTATACCGTATTCAACATTCTCAGATAACAATTTTTTCTTCTGCAGTATAGCTGCTAAAGAAAATGTACATTGTTTTAAAGGAGTTTTTGATATTCATACTGGAAAACAAGCCAAATCAAAAACATATTTTTTGTTGCATTGTATAATGGGGTGAAGACTTTTTTTCGAAGACCTTTTTGTTCATTTCAATCCATCTTTAACTCACAAAAAAACAAACTCGCTCTTATTGATAAAGCTGCGTATTACCAATTTTCTTCACGATAAGAAATGCACTGTGACATATATTATGATTCAATAAGTAGCAAGCTATCACGCTACATTTTAGCTGCAGTATGTATGCACGCTCGAGGGACGAGTGTCGATGTGAAAAGAGTGTGCATCAGCCGGGTCCAGTTTCAATCTCTCCCCTTAGATCGACACATGTGCGCAACTCATAGAAGAGGAGCTGACCACACAGAAAAATGCCAGTTTTGGCATTTGTATTTATTTACATGATCTGCTTCTGTATTATTGAAACTTTTTTTCCCAAAAATCTTTTTTTGCCCTTTTCTCCCAGTTTGGAATGCCCAATTCTCACTACACACTCATGGTGTTGTGGTTACTCGCCTCAATCTGGGTGGCAGAGGACAAGTCTCAGTTGCCTCCGATTCTGAGACCGTCAATCCACGCATCTTATCATGTGGCTCGTTGTGCATGACACTGTGGAGACTCCCAGTATGTGGAGCCTCAAGCTACTCTAATTTTTGTTGAAAATGTATTTTATTGTCAACGTTGTCGATAACGTCGACTAATCGTTTCAGCCCTATGGCGTGAACAACATTCAGAACGACTAGCCTCTTAAATTGCAGTAGAAAGGCATGATGAATCATATGTTGGCATGATGGTGAGTAAATTATGACATGACTTTCATTTTTGGGTGAACTATTCCTTTAATCATTGATGAAATGCCAGGAATTATGGTTTCAAGACGCATACTTGCTATAAGAGTTATCAAAACACAGTTCACATAGCAGACAGGCAAGCACACCTACACATTAGTACACACTTTCTTTTTTCCCCTCATAGACTACAGGTGCTCTGTTTCTGAAAGATACGGCTTCAGCATTTGGAAATGCAGCTCATTCCTATGGCTCTGTGGGATGAAAGGTCAATTTCTCCCAGCTCTCTTTGAACCATGACTCTTCCCAAGACCGCAGCCCATTCAACAGCCAAACAAAACAGCCCTGAGCACTCTGGAGTCTAATCAACAACTTCCACCCAGCCATCACGCTCCCAGTCTCCCTGCAGTTGAACAGGCACAAAGAAACTTTGGGTAGCAAAGAGAGGAAACGGGTTGCTTGGAGAGATGGACAGATTGGCAAACTAAAGCTTCAGGTCAGAGAGACAGAAAGTAGACAGATGTGTCCCTTTTCCATTGACAGGGACCTAGTGCTGGAGCCTGATCTGGAACCATTCCAGTAAGAGAAATGAGCCATTAACATTAAGTGCTCATTTTTCTTTTACCAAACACTTTACCCAAGTAAGGCCATGATGTAACAAGCCAATGGACATCTGCAATTAACCAAGGCCACTTATGTTAAGGCATCATCTAACCTACAGCAGCTTATCGATTAAAGAGCAGTACAATGCAAGCATCATCAAACCTACCAGGGCTCCAAGAAAACAAGAACTTTATGCATTGCTGGATTACCATGTCTGTGGCTTCCAATTCAGCCTGTGAAACTTGAGTGAGATGAACTTGATAAGGAAGGAGTTGAGACAATGGCATGCAGTGTTTAACATGGTGCAGTATAAACTTCAGTGCATGTAATTATCCGTTACTTAGAAAAACGAAACTAGTCAAAGCAGTGTGTAATGATGAAGTATAGAACAAAGACATTACCACCAGAAATGGGTTACAATGAATATTGCATCACTGGAAGGTGTAAAATCAAATGTAGGAGGACAGCAAATGGACACTAATTATAGGCTTTTTCTATAGAAAATGTGAGTTGTTCTTGTCTGTGCAACACTCCATAACCCTAACCCCAATCAATGATACTAGGTTAATGTGAATGGTTATCAGAGCATTGCTATGCACTTTCAACAGTTTTCTGAATGCTTTTTAGCTTGTTGCTATGTGGTTGCTAGGGTGTTCTGGACCAAGTCAAAATAGCCTTGCCCTAGTCTAGAGATTTATTTGCCCATTTTGTCATCTGCCAGATCAAAATTGAAGCCCTTGCATTGCATTTTATTTATTTTTTATATTTCTTCCTCAAAAGTACTTAACGAATTGTTAATGGATCTGCTATGGAACCAGAATCGTTAAGTGGAATCGGAATCATTCAATTTCTTATAATTTCTCTCTCTACCTACTGGTAGTATGAGCAATAGCAATACTTCCAATGGCAAACACCACTAAATACAGGAGTTTGGAAAGGTGTGGGCTATCTTCTACTTGAAGATAAATTCATAAATTTCTGAAGCAACAACTGCCTATTTAAACAGCTTTACTATCACCTGTGCAGGTGAGGAGAGGAGAAGCTGACAGCTAAACTCTCATAAAAGCAGATATATCTCTCATCCTGGACCAGCAACTTCCATTTGTGCATAAAAATGAAAATTAATGGCATGGTATAGATTCATTTTAAATATGAATTAAATTATTTACAATGCTTAAAAATAATAATATAATCAGTTGAAGTAATAATATTCAGTGTGTTTTGATGGAGAACAAATTTTTTTTTGTGCTTTTAGAGATTTTTATAAGGTTCTAAAGAAAGAAACTGAAAAACTGAGATACTCTTTTAAACTATAGAACCATTTATTTATTAATCTTGTGGATGTTCCATGTTTTGTTCACAGCTCATACTGAATGTAAAAGGCCAGTTTAAATAAAAAGCTGAAATGGGAAAAATAGGGAGTGAAAATAAATTTGGAAGAAACTGAAAAAAGAAAGATACTGAAGGACAAGTTGAATGTCCTTCAAGAATCGTTTCCATATAATCGAATCGTTACCTTTTGAATCGTAATCAAATAGAATCGTGAGGCCAGTGAAGATTCACACCTCTACATTCCACGAACACAAAAATCATCCAGGGGACTCAGGGGTGGAACATTCAAACACGCCCAACAGTCCCCCTCCCCAATTGCTCAGTGAGTGAGCACATAGCCTAGGTTATGCTCAAACAAGGGCTCTTGGATGGCTCCAGGCTGCAGGAACTAAGGAATGTGGGTAAATTGTGTGTGTGTGTGTGTGGGGGGGTTATGGGTCAACTGCAGCTAACTTGAGCAAGAGTGTGTCAGCAAAAGAAAAAATAGAGAGAAAGACTATGAACAGTATGAATGAAAAGCACAATAGGAAACCAAGAAGGAAAGCTGGTGAAATAGATACAGGCTGCAGTTCACACAGGGGTCGGGAAAACAACATATATTCACTGTGTGTTCAGCAACATAAAAGTGGTCTGATCTGTTTTTTTGTTTACTGGATACTAACTGTCATTTTGTAATGCTTCTAAGGGACTTACAGTAAACATATTGCAGCAACAGTTCCCTTGGACTAACCTGTGTTTATGTGCCTAGCTCAAGGTCATAGGATAGTATGAACAAATCCCCTTAAAGCTGAAGTGTGTAACTTTTCCAATGTTAAAATAATTCCTCCTATCCCACCTTATTATGCAAAGACACTATAAATAAGCCTTTTGTTGGTAGATTTCAACGTAAACACTGCATATTTGTGGCGCCATAATAAATATAACTGTTTGAGTATCTCAACCATCCGACTCAGCAGTATTGACTCAACAAATGGCGTGAGTTTGGGGAGGGACTTTCTGTTTTTTCCAAACAATTGAAGAAGGGGGAGTATTCGGAAAGAGGTTTGAAAACAATGTTTCTTTTAAAATTCCATTTGGTGGTAGTTTTCACACTTGTCCCATCTATCTATACTATAAAAAAATATTTTCTTATTTATTATTAACCAAATGAGGGCATGCTAGTGCATGCCAGTGCCAGTTGTATTCCCACTGTCACTTCCAGGTCTTCATTGTGCCACCTCAGGGCTTTCTTGGGGCCAGAACCCATTGGCCTTTGGCCCAGCAATTATCCTTGGGCCAAACAAGGCCAACTGGGGAGTGAGGCGCGTCAATGTAAAACAATGAGTGTGTATCTACTGCACAACTGTCCAGGTGCAGGAAAAATATAAAAAAAAAAAAAATTGCAGGTACAGTAAAAATCCATTAAAACACACAATGGACAAAGTGGTGCCCAAATAAATAACTTTACATGGTTCGAGGTCATGGACGGTGTACTGGGGCATCATCCTGCTGTTAGTGGAGAGACCACTTGGGACACCATGGCAGTTACAATTTTAAGTGGCCTATGTCAGACATTCCGAACCAGGGGCATGTGAAAAGAATTTGATTTAGAGGTTAATCTATAAACAAAATGTATGACTTAAAATAAGAACAATAGGGATTAGGGCTAGGTAAAAAAATAAAACAATTATTTTCCAATTAATCGCAATCATCATTTGATCTCTCGATAATGATTTCTAAAATCCCAAGATTGATCTTTTAATATGCACAGTTCAACAGAGACCCCTTCACTGTGTGTTGAAAGTAAAAGTTTGGTTGATATTAAAAGTTTGATTTGAATAATTACAGCTGACAAGACTCATTTTATAAAAGGTACAAATTATTTTAACTTGACATGGCATCTAAAAAAACATGGCACTCCTGTGCAAGATGCCAACACTTGACTCTAAAAAGTAAAGCATGAAAATCAAAATGTTTTGCTCCTTGCCTATATTCTTGATCCATTCTGAACATTCCAGCCATCCTTCATCATACACATGCACACTCAAGACTGCCCATCACTTCTATCATCGTCCAATTCCACGCTGCGGAATAGTGGGATGGGATTTAGCGCTTAACTTCATTAGCTACGTCTCAGTCTGAGGCCTGTAGATTATGATTAATTAATCAGCTTACCATGGCTTAAACACCACCACACAAAAACGAGGAGCCTTATCTGTCAACACGCTAAAAAGATTTCACTCCAGTCATCTTTTCTTTTCCCGAACACGTTTGACACAAATTCCTCCTTGCGTCCTTTGTTGCTCGAAGATTAGCTTGACACACGCAAGTGGCTGCAACAAAAGCAGCTGGAATCGACACTTGGTTGAACGCTTTTGCCTCCGAGACGGATTCGTGGAGAGGGGCCATATTGTGTAGAGGATGTTCTCTTGTATGCTATGATATGGTGTGTTAGAAAAGAATAAGGAAATAAGCCACTTGGCCACGAGTGCATATAATAAGGCACTCCCGAAACGGGCTGGACGATATACTGAATGTAAATTTTATTTGGGATGATTTTGCAGGCGATATAGAATTATGCAACACTGAGTATTGTATTTATGTATCCACATAATGGATTTTCTTATGTGGCCATTAAGCTTCCTAAAGACAGTACTATTCAATCAGTTTCAATAGCTATCCTTGTTTAACGATTTGAGAGTATGAGAGCGTAGGACTGTGCCGATTCAATCATATATTGGTATATTTTTATATTTTTTCATACAATGCTGTATCAATACTTCCGGTCTCTGGTATCATTAAATTATATTTCTCAGTGTGGTCTTTGAGGCATGACAGATATTGAAATTGAACACGCAGATTCACTTTATCGGACATGCTGGATCTCTCACACAGTTTAAAAGGCGATCCAAATATGATACTGTGCTCTATCACAACAAATTGAATCATGACGTTCAGCATGTATAACAATATGAATCACATCATGAGGTGGCTGGCGATACCTAGCCCTAACTGAGATAGATATTTTGGTAGCATCTCCCATTTAACATTCTGTAACATTAGACTTGGTGAGTTCGATTCATTTCCATGAATCAGTTCCAGCTGTTTATTTAAACTCTGATACAACGATTACTTAACATCATCGTTTAAAAGACTTCACGTTGACAATGTTTTAACATACGAAAGGTAAATAATGGTCTTACTATTACAATATATTTTTGTATTGGTGCATGAAAATTAAATAACTTTAAATCTTAATATTTATCATTGTTTTAATTGAGTGAAATATTACACAGCAATATTTCCCAGTCATAGTTAGGTGGGTAGTTGAGGCAGATTTTCAACACGGACACGCCCAGCACTTAACATACCACAGACGTCAATGAGATATCATGAGTGCTTGTGGTAATGCAATGCTAAGGTGGTATTTCCACAAAACAACAGGTGAATACAAAAGACCCCGAGGCAGAGCAGGTCTGTAATTAGATCAATTAAATGGGAGGCAGTAAAAGGTGCACCTTGCGAAAATGGAGGCGGGAGAGTGTGGGGCATCTCTTGCGTCAAATGCCATAGCTTATACCAGAAACATAACCATGGCAGTTTTATGCCTCTGCTGATGTTCAAGGACAGTGATCAGTCATCGATTTGGAGTCCATTTGAGATTCTTGGCTATAAGGCGGGGCAAGGCGAGGTGAGGCATGTCGTACCACCCCCATAACGCAAAAAACTACTGACATCACCCAACCCTACTGAAACTAGAAGCTGCGGCTTCCTGTTAACCAGTCAACCCGGTTCACTGAACAAGAATGAATAAAAGAAAAAGACTCTTCCTATGCAGGCATGAAAATATAATGTATTCAATATTCTCTCTCTGTTTTTCTCCACTACTTACTCATATTGCTGCACCCCATCGAATGTGCAAGCTAAACAGCAAGGCCAAATCATTAACATCAAATCACAAGACACTACAATGCTAAAAGAACAAGGGTTTAGAGGTGAAGAAAGAGTAGGAATAGATTGAGGAAGGTTGAAAGAGTGAAAGCAAACAGGATCTCTAATAATTTGCACATTCATGCATAAGGGCTTATGCCAATTTTTCAGATCAGTGGATGAATGTTGAGCTCAGTTCAACAAACGCTCTCCATTCCAATGAAGATGCCAATCGCAGCTCTGAACAAGAGAGAGAGGCCCTTTATATACCTGATATTAAAGAGATAATTCACTCAAAAAGTATGTATATTTGTAAAAAAGACAAAAAAAAAAAAACAACGTTATACTGTTTACCATTTAAATGGTTTGATATTTTCAGCAGAATTCTCATTTTAGTTGAGTACTAGTATTCAATTAATTTCAGTTGAGCCTGCCTCACATGATCAGTCTCACTACATAAGTGGTTCTCAATTTATTTTGTAGCCTATATGTTTAGGCTTTTCCAAACTTTACAATTGGATGGTCGGATAGTCGATTGGATTGACTGAGTAGGCAATCCATTGGTGTGGTCCAGGACGCATCGGGACAAATGAGCATTTAAAGGAACATTTAGGATTCAAGACAAGTTAAGCTCAATCAACTTCATTTGTGGGATTACCACAAAACTGAACTGTTGACTTTTCCCTCCTTTTCTTTAAAATCAATGGAAGTGAATGGGGTTCAAAAGTATAGCCACAAGACATAACCAATATGCATGTTAACATGATTTTAGTGTGATAAAATTGATTACTATCCTTTTCTGTGTAAAGCTATATCCAATTTCAAATTTGTTGCCATTAAGATGTGACACCATTAATTCTGTATACCCAGTGAATGAAGATTTAAACAACTTTACAACTGAGTTTTAACACGTGCTTTTAAAAATTATAAGCTTCACATTTCTGCCTTTAAATACTCCAATTTTGCCCTTTAAATCTTGGCCCCATTCATTACAGTTGTAACCTTGATTTTTGCTTTTTATATATATATATATATATAGAAAATGAGGGATGAGTTGTTTATTGATGAATAGTCCTTTAAAGGCCTTCCACATTGCCCAATAATTTGATGTCTATGAAGTGCCATTTTTAGCATTACCGCCGACGTTGCCCGTCTGTCAAGCTTTGTAAGACAGCACTCAAAGTGCAAATACTTTCAACTTTGACAATGCATCATATCAGTTGACATGTCATTATTATTTGTTTTTTTCCAAGTCGAGATGGCAGCAGCATTTGACGCTAGCATTGAGTGGTGTGTTAACACCATGACACGAATCATGTGGAAGCCCCTTTACATGTCGAAAGCAATGTGGCCAAGTGTGTTTTCAACTACCTTTAAATTTGGTTTGAGTGATCTGATCACAAACCTTTTGGACCCCTTAACAGCTGTATTAGCACTTTTCTCTTGTGATCAGATCACCTGAATTGGATGATAGTACCTAATGTAAGGTAGCGGGGCAGTGGTGGCTCAGTGGTTGAGGCTCAGGGTTACGGACCAGAAGGTCGGGGGTTCAAGCCCCAGCACCACCAAGATGCCACTGTTGGGCCCTTGAGCAAGGCACTTAACTCCAGGTTGCTCCAGGGGGAAGGTCCCTGTAATAAGTGCACTGTAAGTTGCTTTGGATAAAAGCGTCTGCCAAATGCATAAATGTCTAAATGTCTAAACAGGGCAAGAGGGTTCATAATAGACTCTTACACCAAACAGTTTGAGAAAATCATATAAGAGGATATTCGGCCCATTCTGCAACAGTAATTTACCAAACTGATTCTCCTGAAGCCCATCAGTTGAGATCTGTGGGATTAGAGGACGCCAGGGCCCAGCTTTAATCACAGGCCGCATTTCTGCACTGACTCTTGTCTACCTCTTCTAATCAGACTAGAGAGCCGTGGGGGAATAAAAGACAAGATTTGATTGAACACCATTATTCCCATGTTTCCCTTAGGAAAGTGCCTCACTGTTGAGCGTTTGATCTAAGATTTGCTGTTTGTAATCGCATTTCCCTCGCACCTCTTCCTCTTTTGATCCCCTGTTAAGTTCTTTGGTTTGTTTGGTTTCCACCCTGCAGTGGTAGTCACATTGCCCACAATACCCATCACAACTGCCTCAACAGTTCCCTTAGCTTGCAAGATTGCTCTGTCTCGCCACACTCTAGCTTGGCTTACTACCTCCCTTTCCCTGTCAATGTCAATTTCTTCGAGAGGCACAGAGTCACTTATTGACGAAAAGATCTGGACATGTTGTTTAAAACAAAATAAACACCAAAAACCAGGCTGTAAGTAATTGTCTACATTAAAAGGAAAGAATGCTGCTTGACCATGCAAAACTCACCATCATAATGCTAGGGTGCTCTGGATGTTAGCTCAGGGCTTGCACAACAGTGAGGTTGCCAAGGTGTTCTGGGTGGTTGCTAGTTGTTTTCTAAGTGGCCTAAGTAAAAAAAGCCCACTTCTAAGTCTCTATGGTATTTTGGTCCCTAGACATGGTTCAGTGTAGCTTGACTGTAGTATAACTACTGTAAGTTATGCGTAGCTTGGGAAGATACAGTTACAAAGTAGCTTCCCCAACACTACCACAAACACGGTTTAATATGTAGGGTTAGGGTTTTTGAAAACTCCCTAACCACCAAGTATGAGCAACAGTAATAGTGAGGGTTGCCTTGGGAAGCAAGTTATTACCAATTATTAGCAACCACTAATAATTTCCAAAGTTGTGTAAAAATCAGCGGTGTATCCAGCGGGGGTGAGAGAGCGGGGAGTTCCAGAGAGAACTGGCATGACAGGCAGCAGTGGACAAAAAACACCAAAAGTCAAAGGGCATCAGAGCAAAGCCAAAGGTAAAAAAAGTTTACGCTTTATCCAGACAGTAGGGAACATGAAACAAACAAAGGCACAGTCTTCCCTCAGGGCCCAGACAGGATCCAAAACCCATACCCCAGAGATCCTGCGTCTGTCTTTATGTGCTGATGTACGAAAAAACAAACAAAAATGGAATACCAGGGCACTGTTTCCTCTTGGACAGCCAATGCTCCCTCATTCCTTCGGAGGACCCTCATAAACACAGAGTGCCAGAATAGCGATACTCTGACCCTTAACCCTACAGTAGAGAGAGCGAGAGGCCTGGATTTGCTTGTGAAGATTTGCACAAAGCATGGTCCATGGGACACTACACTGTTTTTGCATGTGTATACATGCTCTATCAAACATCATTATTTGGCTTACACAGAGGCTTGTCATAAATATAATGAGAAGAAATAAATGTTGACAGCACATCTCCAAGTCTCTGCATCGTGACTCTCCAATCTGGATCTGTTATTTCAACTGACAAAGCGGGCGGCACAGAAGCCCATCCCTCTTCAGCATGTCCCTTGTATTTTAGACCTCGTATCAAATGTGCAGCATAGAAAAACAACAATAGCCAAAAGTTCAAGCAGGAAGGTATGACCGGACTAACAGCATTCCTTCGCTGATATATGCTTTACCCGACAAGGTACCTGTATTCTCCTGAATTCACCATGTTGTTCGGTTTTGTTTTATCAAAACCACAAACTATTATTCTTTATTTTGAAACATTTTTGTGTCTCTTGAAACAACATACTGCACTGCTTTACAATGGCAAAATTCTTTAATTTTGTCAACACGCAAACTAAGAAAAATGAGGTTTCAGTGTGGATTTTGTAGCTTCTGCAATTTTCACAATCAGTATTCTCTGAATCGGAGCATAGATAAGCCAAACCCATGTGTCACAGGAGAGATCATAGTCTAAGCGACCTAATTTCAGTCAACTCAAGTTTGATTAAATGTTTAGGAACTGCATTTTACCTTGGTAGGGCATTACAGTGTGACACAGAAGAACAAACCTCTTGAGTTTGGTGTACATGTTCTTTTTTTGGTTTTCAACAAAATATAGGTTTTTCATTCTAAGGCTTTTTTTGGTTTATAGTAGGGCAAGGCGATATATCGAATATTCACAATATTATCGTGATAATTTGGTTGGAAATATAAACTTAAGCAATATGGTGAATATCACGATGATTTTAATGTGCTTTTTATTTGGCCATTAATTTTAATAAATAAAGCATCAGTAGACACATTTTGCCATCCTTCTGGACAGCATAAAAAAAATCTAATTAACACCAAAATGGCAATAAGGTAATATGTGATTTTAAAATTGCAACGGGCTACGATAAAAGACAGATAAACATGGTCATGCATTGACTCATGCATGTTTTTACCACTTTAGAGCAGATCACATGAATTGTGAAAGAAATGTACATTATGTATTGAATGTTCACAGATTCGGGCAATTCCAAACTTTAGTAACAACTACAAATGATTACACAAATCTATAAAGGCAGCACAGTATAACAGAAAAGGAGTGGACAACAGCCCTTCACCAGATGCAGTGCATTGTAAACTACCACTGCACTTTGGGTGTCAATATAAAAGCTCCATGTGAGGTGTCAAAATAAATATACCAGGTGAAGATTAAGTAAATTGGAAAGAAATATATTACTGTTAAATAAAACAAATCTAATCCTCAAAATAATAATGATAATTCAGTATTAATAAACTTGACTGAGGCCCACACTAATAATTTAGCATCCTGCAATATTCAACCAGATTTTCAAAAAAATAAGTGTAATAGTTTTTGCACACCTTGTTGATTTAACAATTTAGATTTTTATATTTTTTTTAAATACAGTACTGTGCAAAAGTCACTTTAGGCACTTGGGAAAAATGTTGCATAAGTGAGGATGTCTTCAAAAATAATGCCATATATTGTTTTCATTTATCAATTAATGTCAAACAAAGTTCAGTAAACTTAAAAAAGCTAAAGAAATATTTTGTGTGACCACCTTTGCCATAAAAACACATCACCAATTCTTACACCTGGACACAGGTTTTTTTTTTCTTGGTTGTTGGCAGATAGGATGTTCCAAGATTCTTGGAGAATTTGCCACAATTCTTCTATATATTTAGGCTGTCTCAACTGCTTCTGTTTCTTGTAATCCCAGACTGACTCAATATTCAGGAGTTGCATGGCTCCCTGTTCTTCTATTCTATTTACAAAAGGAATGTTTGAGAGTATCAAATGTATATTTCCTATTGACACACTAAAGTAGCAGATATAAATAACCATCTTAAGACAATTGTTTTTGTGAAGCAACTTATGTGCATTTTGCACAGTACTGTATATGAAGGTAAATAATGCTTGTTTCAATTAAATAATGCAATGTATCATTGTATAAAAAATCTAAATATAATAGAGCATATCATTGACAATGAATAGATCTCATTCTCCCTCGTGTTCATTTAGTACAAAAACGTAGGGAAACATGCCTTTTTATTTTTAAATAGATTTTTATTTAATCCCTTTAAAATCTTGAATCTACTTGGCTACAGTGGCTATTTGCGTTCAATTATGGTTCCTTTGATAAATTAAAAAAAAAAAAAAAACAAACACTTTTGAGCCATTTCAGAGCAAATACATAATTATCGAGATATATATCGAATATCGGCAATAGGCTGAAAAATATTGAGATATAATTTTTGAAGCCATATTGCCCAGCCATAGTTTATAGACACCCACTTCATGCAAGAACTTGTATTATTTAGTGCTAAAGACAGCACAAGCCACTGTGCACCTCCCTCACTTAAAGTGCTCATGAACATGCACCGGACAAAAAAACATTCTCAGAAAAATAACAATTTTAGTGTTTTCTCACCAAAACCATGAGATCGTTTGCCTTCAGAAGACTTAGAATATGAAGCACCAGTCACATCACTACTTCATGAAATTTCTGGGTGCTTATTAAAGCTTTGAAGGGAGTCAGTTTTACATTTAAAAAAAAGGTAGGGCCTTATAATGGAATCACGGAATACAGTCATAAAAATGTAATTGCCTATCAAATTTGGAATGTAATGGAATTTGAAATATTTGGGATAAAATGTATCTATAAATGCACAACTAATAAAATTAAACCTGAGATTTGCCCTCATGTGATGTTTAAACCACCATCTTAATTAAACAAACATTTAATCAACATATGGTCTCTGCATGAACCGTGTGCTTCAACAGTAAATCAATGTGAGAAAATGCTGCTTATACACTAACCGCATCATTAACATAATGTGCGCTGTGTGTATTAATGACAAAGAGCAGATCACTTTATTCACTGTGAAGCACCTAGCACATGCAGACTATAAATTTATATAATTAAATCACAGCCTTTTGCAGTTTATCAAGCACATTAGCCCATTTAGCGAACTGCTTTTCCGGAGGTGAGAAGTGAGGTCATCAATAACATCCAGTTTTCCACCAAAAATGCCAAAATAAAAGCTCTACTTAACTAGACATGTGAAATTGAAATCTCTGCTCATTTAATTAAAATGTATGCAATGCTATGCTTAAAAGTAATTGTTTTGTTCCCATTTCATTACAATTCTATGAATTAATTTTATTAGACCTTTATTTATGATCAAATTAAATTATTCAGAGAATTCAGAGAAAATAAAACTGAAAACACGAATTGAAAATGGATTTCATAGAGCACTAAAAAGGTCATTCTGACTTTGATGCTCACAACTTTATTTCTAGCAACTGCGACTTTCATAATTTCATAATTACCAGATAGGTACAATTGTGAGATGTCAAATCAGAATTACCTATTTAGGTTTTTTTCCCCATGGTGGGATCAAGGCACCATAACTATACTATTGTATTGAAAAGACACACCAAGTTATTTATTCAAATATCCCACTTTTGAGTTAACATAAGAAAGAAAATTATACAGACTTGGTACAACATGTCGAGTGAGTAAACGATGATAGAATTTTCATTTTTGGTTGAACTAAACCTATTTCTTTCAAATCAAAAATGTTACATTCAAGTTGCATATAGACCTACAAGAGGTGCAATAACTCTCCAATCACATGTCTCAGAGTTAATAACTATTATTACAGTGGTCTTGAGTTTGAGAATGCTCATGCCATTTGAAGTAATTGTTATCCATGCTCTAGTAGTCCCTGAAGCAAAGGTCATGACGTTCCAGTGTGTCGCCTTGGCTCCTGGCACATCATTTGCTTAACAGTGTGGGACAACATGGTCTTTTAAAACACAACTATTTGACCAAGAGATCAAAATATCAAAATGGCAGATACTTGAAGACTGTAACCCATATGAATCATATTCAAATGACTGTTTAAAGCTGAAGTGCGTAATTTCTGTGCCACTCGCATCACCAAATGGAATCACAAAAATAATAATTGATTTAAACAAAATTACACACTTCAGCTTTATATGATATAGCCTTCTAACCCACAACCCTCACATTCCAAACATAAAACTAATCAACACAAATGCTGATCCACAAATCCAAAAACTACACTAGTGTAATAATACGACAGCTTTGGAAGTTTCAAATTCGAGCCAGATTGTAGAGATAACTGTTTAGCAACTGGAAGTGGAACTAAATAAATAAACATGTTTCCTCTTGTGGAGAGCCATATGGAAGTGCTGAAATAAAGCAAAGGTCCTTTTCCACCAGCCTGATAAGCACTTGACTCACTGTCTCATATAAATCTCATCTATCTTCCCAGCCATGCCACTGCTCATTTTACGCTTGCTGGTGATAGCACAGGCATCATCAGCTAAGCGTGACCAAGATGACAAGCCGTTGCAGGGGTGCTTGATAACGCTAGGCCCAGCACCTTTAAGCAACACAGCACTTACTCATCGGCAAGAGGCCGGCACTTTCACCAGATAAGGAAAGGCATCAGCCAGATAAAATATGGTTCCACATGGTTGTCTTATCATTTGATATAAGGAGATGTTTTTGTCATTAAGCTGTAAGCCACACCTCATCCAGGAATGACTAACGCGTTAGTGTGATAACAATGTGGCAAACAGCCACGCCAAGACACATCGTACGGAGGCATTTAAAGGAATAGCTCACCCAAAAATGAAAACTCATAATCTATGGACACTCATAAGATACAAAAAGAGATATTAATGAATCACAGTCTGTCCCTTTAATACAAATGGCAGTTGATTGGCACATTCAAGCTTGAAAAGGGACCCAAAAGTATCATAAAAGTAGTCAAACTATTTAAAAATGTAAATAATTATAAATGTTGCAAAAGAGCCTGGATATAACTATATATTTAGCTAATTGTTCTCAGTTTGTAAGCAATGTAAGATTAGCTTAAGATTTCTGAACGTACAAAATACGGATAGGTTAGGCTTTTTTTAGCTTTATTATTTTTGTTGCAGTACTTGAATACAGGATGAATTTAGAGACTACAAGCACTTACAATGTAGACAGTGTGTGACTGTCAGCACACTATAACCCTTTCCATCATGTTGCATCTTTAAATTCATCACTTTTAAAGCACCACCGCTACAGATGAAGCACTGCTTTTCTAACAAATTCATCGCCTAAACAATATGTTTCAAGACAAATTCTGACTTCAATTTTCAGACTTTGCCTTCAATGTTCTTGTCTTTATGTATAATCTCGTTTTGTGCAAGAAAATGTTAGTTATTTTGCCAATTTATTTGTTACATATCTGTTAGTTACTCTATACACTTTCAATGTATGCAAAAAAGATGCAAAGAAATTGAATGTTATGGAATTATATTATTGACAAATGTCCAGTCAGGCTTCCCAAGCAACCAATTGGCCCGGTTGCTAGGGTGGGTAGAGTCACATTGGGTTAACCTCCTCATGGTCACTATAATGTGGATCTCGCTCTATGTGGGGCGCGTGGTGAGTTTTGCGTGGATGTTGCAGAGAATACACACACACTACATCTCCACGATATCTCAGTCAACAAGCCACTTGATAAGATGTGTGGATAGACGTCTCAGACACGGAGGAATCTGAGATTCGCCCTCTGCCACCCAGATTGAGGTGAGTCACTAAACCACCATGAGGCATTGGGAATTGGGCATTCCAAATTGGGAGAAAACATTTTTGAAACAACATGTGTGTGAGTAAATGACGACACAAATGTTCATTTTTAAAGACCAGACAACTCATTTAGACAACCCTCTAACTAGTCGATTTTTATAATATGCAGTTTCGCACATCCCGACTAAGAAGGCTACTAGACCAGTGCGACAGATGTATGAATTTCTCAGTCTGCTCTTCCTTTTTTAAGCCATTATTTTATTCAAACACTGTCTGCCTCGGAGGTCATTTCAAGACAGCCAATTCCAGCGTTCCGCCCTTGTGGTGACTGAATTTGCTTTGTAAGCAATGGACAGCGTTAAAGGCCACCACAGTGGTAACGATGTTTCTGCGAGCAGAAAACCTCATCTAACTGCTTCTGACAACGTGCTGGCCTTCTATCACCCCAGGCGCCTGCTCAAGTTTAGTACAGATGTAAAGAGAAGCAAGATAGAAAGCCAGAGCAGAAACTCATGATAGCATGATGCTTTCATTCATTTGCACATTTGGGCATTTTAAACTCCCTTCTCTCATGACTGCTCATATTTCTGTGATTAAACCTGCCAAATCTAATTATACATTACACTGAAAAGACTCTCTTCCTCTCTATTTGTCTAGCAGGTGGAAACTTAAAGGGATGCTTAAGCCAAAAATGAAAATGCTGTCTTTATTTACTCACCTTGTGTGTTTCCAAACCCATTTGATTTGCTTTCTTCCAATGAACACAAATGGAGATGTTAGACAGCATCGTTTACTTTCATTGAATGAAAATTCAATGAGATTGGCATTCAACTAAACATCTCCTTTTGTGCTCCATGGAGGGTAGTCATACAGGCAAACAAGTCAAAACAAAGTTATAATTGTGGTACTAGTTAGAATAATGTGTACTTTTGTACATTCGTAAAATGGATGCCAAACGAAGCAAATGTTTTCAATTTTGAAGATCCGATCATACCCTAAGGAACGGAGGTATGTAATAATGTTCATCCCCAACAGAGAGGCTAAACCCAGCTAAACCCTTTCATAAGGCAGTCTACATGTTTTTTAACTTACCCCCCACCAGGGGCATCTTTGCTGGACATCCTGCAGGAAACAGAGTGGCGCTGAAGGGAAGGGGGGAATCGCAACACAGCGACAAATTTGCAGAGGCAACTTCCGAGGAAACGAAGGCTGAGAGCTGATCAAACAAAGGAAGGAGGCAGAAAGAGAAGTCTCCTTTGGAAATCACATACAGCTTCAGTCCTATAATAGCATGGCAACACAACTATTAGTTCAATAAACATGAAAATTATATTAAATAATGTTTCAAACAAAAATTGGCAAGTTAGTCTGTGCATTTTTTTGCGCCAGCAAAAACAGTTCTAAAAGAATCCCAAGGGTCAAGTGCAACTGGTTCTCTGCACTGCTCTCATAATCGGTTTTAAACTAGGAAATGAATAAGTGCTTTTGAATGAATTTCCACCTTGAATCGCTCTCGTTCCCATCCATTGATTCCACAGAGAATGACTCCTGAACATCTTTTTGAATCAGTCAAGTCAATGGTTGAATGACTCACTCATAACATAAAAGACATTTATATGTTGGCACCTACTGGCATAAATATGCATCTTCAGAAATGGTCACAATGAATCAGTGAATTAAATTAAAATTAACGATAAATCTAAATCCTCGTCTCTATTTGGAAAGCCACGAACACTGAAAGCTGGAGTGATTTAAATAGTTAAATGTCCCAGTGATGTTTGACTTTATATCAGCACTTTGGAAAGCCCATCATCCAATCAGATTCGAGAAGCAGAAATAACCATTGTATAAATTGCAAAATTTAAGTGCCTTAAGTGAAACTCCTAAAATCTTTCATATATTTGATGCCACTGATCTGGAGAACTTTGGCAAATCCTGTGATTACTTGTGCTTCAAAAACTGTAACCATTCCATACCTTGTGAACACAACTTTGTTTCCAGGCAGACTGATAAAAAGATACTTACCCTGTGCTCTTACTACTGAAAGTTGCGTAGAGCCAACCAATTAGATTGGACCTGGCAATTTCAGTCAGTGCTTGCCATTTTTGTGTGCAATACACATCAGATCGTCACTGAACAGACAGTGGGCAGGCTGTAGGCGTGGGGACCGAGACTTGCAGCAAACAAACAGTAAAAAAAAAGTCACCAAAACAAGCCAAAAAGCAAAAACTGAAGGGAGTGAAAAGAGGTCATGGCAGCAATCCACATGGCAGTACTTTTCCTCTTTGGTGTGAAGAAAAAGTACTAAAACAGCCAAATACCCAGGCCCAGAAACACAGATGCAAGGAGAATTTTTGCCTGCCATGTCAGTGGGAGGTGGAATTCCTGAATGTTACAAGAATTTCTTCCTGTTGGCCATCTTTGCTCTCGGTCTGACTTGCCCGGGCTCTATGTCTCTCTGGTTTTCCAGATGCCCTCATCTCTAGGTGAAATGCTGAGTCACCTAGAGTTGCACACAAGGCCACATAAGCGGCTAGAGACCACAGGGAGACTGATAATTGACAGAATAAACATTGCAAATAGTCTAGAACCACATTCACCTAACCTTTTCCCTGGTGCCACTTCTCAGAATCTGCATTGGCTCTTTGGATCAGCAGAGAGAGAGGAGGTGAAACTAATGATCATTTCAATAATGGATTAATCTGCTGCATTGTAACCAACTAAAAGTAGCGATGCTACTAACTAAATATTTCAGTAGCATGACTGTATCTCAGCTATTTTCACAACAGTATCTTTTCTAGTAACATGCTACTATTTGCCAACAAGTAGCGGTAAAGCATGACAACATGCAACATTTTGTCAACGCAGTAAAGGGTCCAATACATTTAAAAGAATCGTTTCGCTCAGAAGGTTCATGTACCTAAACCGGTTAAAATAAACAATTCACCAATTCACTAATAAGAAACGCTGGGAAAACCCAATTCTGTTTAGTGAATCGATTTGCTTGGAATATCCATGTACATAAACAGTTAATTTTTTTTCATTATTCACTTATAGGAAGTCTTGGGAAGACCAATTCAGTTTAGACAATTGTTTTGCTAAACTGGTTAAAATAAACGATTCACCAATTGACTTATAAAAAGCCAATGGAAAGACAACTTTAAATGAATCGGTTTGTTTGAACAATTCATGTAAATTAACCAGTTCAAATAAACGATTCACTTGAGCAGTCAATCAATTAAAATCTTTAATTACATGATGTGCCGTTTAATCGAATTAATCACAATTAATCGCATATCAATACTTCCATTGAGCGATTTTTTAATTGTTGGTCTCATGCGTCAGATGGAGGTTTTTAGAGTGTCTCACTTTGGTTGCATCGGGCTTCAGCAGTTTCAAAATCTCACATCATAATCATTGTGTTTTTAGAATGCCGTGTCAAGTTTGGAACGTTAAAAAACCCCGTCTCGAGATCCCTACATTCCGTTGTGCTCAGTCTAGCTGTCTTTAAGGGCAAAAGCCTGTGGAAGCCTGAGCTGCCCGTTTCTCTCATTGGTTTGACGAGGCATGTTGCCTGTACAGCTGGAGCGCTGAAAGCCCCCTACTGATGCATCAAGGTGTTAAATCAGCCTGAATTGGTCTGACTGTAGGAACAGTCCTTATTACAGAACGGGGGCTTAATTGCGTACAGTTTTTACAACTTTATTTTTCATACAAATAAATGCAGTAAATTAAAGTGTTAAATCAACACCCATAATTTAGTATACATTTATTTTGCATTGTTCAATTTAACATTGCCACCCTAATTGAGATCTTTATTGTATTTGAGCCAGATACTGTTCTGTTTGCAGAAGTTACTTATGGTTATAAAAATGTATTTAAAAATATTTTCTTTATGAGCAATGTACTTTAGTTAGCTACTTTGTTAGTAGCTTGTTTTAAAAACTTTAGTTTAGCTTCTTGAAGTAATGAGTAGTTTGTAGCAACACTGATTTGTTAATTATGTCTTCTATTAAACAAATAAAAAGCCTAAATGTATCTGTCAACACCTGAAGCAACAGCTGGACTCTGTTACCTTATCAATTAACACTTCATGTGTGCACTTATTGCAAATTCCTAACAAAAGTAACTAAACCAGAACTTGTCGACAACAAAGGTCACATCCATAATCTTCATCGCCATGGACACCATTTTCTAAAACAACGTGACCAGCCACTGTTGCAAAGAGCAATAGTGGGAGATTCAAAACACAATGACAATGGACAACCCATGCAATAGAAATGAGGGTCCCCACCCACTAACTAGCTTGAAAAGATCTCTGGTGAATGCATACGTCACCTCTACATCCTAAATCCACAGATTTGTGTTCTTATTGATCTCGGCTTGTCTCCTAGACTCTACTAAATGTTTCTGGGTAATATGTCATCAGGAAATCTTCAGTGACAAAGTCTAATGATGTATCCCTTACTCTCTAGTTGTTGTCAACTATCAAATGCCTCATGTCATGAAAAATAATAGAGAGGGGAGGGTTATTAGCAGATATAACCATATGGAAATTTAGATGCTCATTACAAAATGTCAGTTTCCTTTCCCTGAAATCCAGCCTCAAACAAGGAACGCATTCAGATGAGGGGTGTTATCTAGGGAACATATGCTAGATCATCATGTGAACCAAATATTGTTTACGCTTAACAATCTAAGGACAAGCGTAGGTCATAACTAACACAAGGACATCAACTTTATAGAGTAGATTTTGACCATTTCTAAAATAAATAATTGGTGCGTACCTATGAAACATTTGCCGCCACAACAGAAGGGTGTTGTGGATGGTTGCCAGGGCATTGCTATGAGGTTGCTAGGGTGATCTGTTTGGTTGCTTATATGTCCCAAGTCAAGACCTTAGCAAACACCACAATTTTGCAGTTATGGCATGCTGAAAAGCTCAGCCAATTTAAGAATAATTCAAATTTTAAAGTCAACGAGAAAGCCAATTCATCAAGAATTTGTTTGGCAAGTGGACACACCTTGCTGGCCAGATATTTGGCAGATAAACAGTGCACAGAAAAGGCTTAGAAAGATCACAGAAGCTTCTATTCATGCAAATCACACAGACATTAGCAAAGGTGGAAAGCATTTAGATGAGTGCTTGTCTAGCAAATGCTGCTATTAACACAAATGTCAAATATGAAGCTAAATATCACACTTACTATGGCCAAATCTACAACTGCAGCACCAGAATAGCACAAAAGTCTGTATCTGAGTGTAAATATTGTCTCAGATCTGTAGTTCAGAGGTCAAAAATTACACAGACAACAAAGATGGTGACTAGACCACTTCAGCTGAGAAATGTAGGCTATATGCAAAAATAACATTAAAGACTGAAAGATTTAACTTGCATAAACCAATTACTTTTATCTAGGATTTCTCAGCAGGCTTTAAATGTTTGTGAATTTCTAAGAAAGAAAAGCCAAACAATCTGCTTTAAAAGCATCACTCTAACGTATGTATACCTGTTAAAAGTTGCAGAGAAAAGAGGTGTCAAAAGATCAATTTAGTTTTCAGCACTGAATTCCAAAACAGTCTTAAACTTTATAAATAAAAAAAACTGACTTAAGAAACCATACACAACTTCAGCTATTAACCTTCACCCAAAGTGCATGCAACAGAAGGAGAAACATGCCAGTTGTGCTTGAGGCCTGAAAAGTTTGATTACGTTAAAAAGCTGCATTCTTTACAATATAGCAAAGGGGCTCATAGGGATCATGGGGGTCTGCGTTCAGAGATGAAAGATCATATATGAAAGAACAGAATGCTTCACACAGACAATTTAGTCTCTAAAGTTCAGACTTAGTAACAGGAAGTCAGTTCAATCAAGTATGAGCCTTAATAAGTGTGTATGGAGCATCAAGCATCGCTACTATACATACCGTTCAGGTATCTTGCTATGCACACAGTTTAAAGGAGTAGTTCTCAAAAACAATTATTATTATTATTTTCCAGAACTCCATGTTTTAATGTTTAATTTTATTTAATCAGCAAAATGGTGTCTAATCAATTAATTCTTAACTTTTAGCAGGTGAAAATTGAACTTTTGAACATGTTATAGCTTTTTTTCATTTTAATTCAACAACAGTCTTGCTTGTGATATTTTGCTTTATTATTATTTCATTGAATATTTTATTTGACTATACAGTTGTTATACACTCACCTAAAGGATTATTAGGAACACCTGTTCAATTTCTCATTAATGCAATTATCTAATCAACCAATCACATGGCAGTTGCTTCAATGCATTTAGGGGTGTGGTCCTGGTCAAGACAATCTCCTGAACTCCAAACTGAATGTCAGAATGGGAAAGAAAGGTGATTTAAGCCATTTTGAGCATGGCATGGTTGTTGGTGCCAGACGGGCCGGTCTGAGTATTTCACAATCTGCTCAGTTACTGGGATTTTCACACACAACCATTTCTAGGGTTTACAAAGAATGGTGTGAAAAGGGAAAAACATCCAGTATGCGGCAGTCCTGTGGGCTGAAAATGCCTTGTTGATGCTAGAGGTCAGAGGAGAATGGGCCGACTGATTCAAGCTGATAGAAGAGCAACTTTGCCTGAAATAACCACTCGTTACAACCGAGGTATGCAGCAAAGCATTTGTGAAGCCACAACACGCACAACCTTGAGGCGGATGGGCTACAACAGCAGAAGACCCCACCGGGTACCACTCATCTCCACTACAAATAGGAAAAAGAGGCTACAATTTGCAAGAGCTCACCAAAATTGGACAGTTGAAGACTGGAAAAATGTTGCCTGGTCTGATGAGTCTCGATTTCTGCTGAGACTTTCAGATGGTAGAGTCAGAATTTGGCGTAAACAGAATGAGAACATGGATCCATCATGCCTTGTTACCACTGTGCAGGCTGCTGGTGGTGGTGTAATGGTGTGGGGGATGTTTTCTTGGCACACTTTAGGCCCCTTATTGCCAATTGGGCATCGTTTAAATGCCACGGCCTACCTGAGCATTGTTTCTGACCATGTCCATCCCTTTATGGCCACCATGTACCCATCCTCTGATGGCTACTTCCAGCAGGATAATGCACCATGTCACAAAGCTCGAATCATTTCAAATTGGTTTCTTGAACATGACAATGAGTTCACTGTACTAAAATGGCCCCCACAGTCACCAGATCTCAACCCAATACAGCATCTTTGGGATGTGGTGGAACGGGAGCTTCGTGCCCTGGATGTGCATCCCACTAATCTCCATCAACTGCAAGATGCTATCCTATCAATATGGGCCAACATTTCTAAAGAATGCTTTCAGCACCTTGTTGAATCAATGCCACGTAGAATTAAGGCAGTTCTGAAGGCGAAAGGGGGTCAAACACAGTATTAGTATGGTGTTCCTAATAATCCTTTAGGTGAGTGTATATGTGTGTCACAATTTCTTCAACTTCAGGCATCTAGCTTTTATTTTGAATTGTGCTTTTATTATGATGTGGGGCAATGTGAAATATGTTTTGACTGAATACAACTGCAGCGTTGACCTACAGCCAATGAGGGTAAGAAACGGGGCATGGTAAGTTTCAGTGTGAGTCCTGATGTACCTGCAACAGGCTGCGGTATCGAGAAAGTCACATTGAACCAAACCAATGGAGGAAAAATTAGTGGAACATTGGCAAGAGCACCAGATTTGCTGTTTCATCTGAACTGTACCACAACCAGGTGGAGAAACAGAAGTAAACAAATAGATAGATTTTTCAGGAGGAGGTACTTTTTCATATTGTAACCAATAAAATATATGATGCCTTTAGGCAATTAAAAACATACACATCATATTCTGAAATGCATAACATGTGATCATGCATTTGTTTTCGTATCTCTTAACACTTCTCGCATGTACTCTGTTAGGAAATGTAATTTGGAGTCCAGGTAGAGTCGTCGGGGAATCGTCAACAGTGTCTTGTAATGTGTTCACTCCTGTCGCCGATTCCTCGTGTAATTTGAAAATGCTACGACTTATATGACAAGACAGATGGTTGTGTAATATGAATAGTCCCATGATCCGACGTCTTTGAAAGTAGTGTAGTGTGTAAGAGGCATAAGTCACGTCACGTGAAAAATTGATCAAATTATAATCGTGACATGTCCTAGTGTGATTTATTAAACCACTAATGGCTGCAATCTTAGCGTGGATGAGCTGCATACTTTTAATGTATAAATCCGACTGCTCAAACACTGGAAACGCATCAGACATTGAGAATCATTCACGAAAGAGTAGAGCACTTATCCACAGTGAGCCATGTGATAAGATGCGCGGATTCACTGTATCAGAAGCGGAGGCAAATGAGACTTGTCCTCCACCACCCAGATTGAGGTGAGTAACCGCGCCACCACGACGACCTACTAAGTAATAGGAATTGGGTATTCCAAATTGGGAGAAAATGGGATAATTAATTTTTTTTAAAGCTAAAATGTGATTAAAATAAAAAAACGGTTCTCATTCACCTTCATACACTGACTAGTATTTCACATTCACCGATGCCAATGAGCTCTAGTCTGAAGTGTGAGACTGCTTTGGTGGCTTGTCATGCCTGTAAAGACTGACTAGAGCGAGCCAACAGCATTCAGGTGTGGGCAGTACTGGAACATATCATTAGTTTGACCCATTGAACAAATAAGCCACTTCACTGAAAGAGCGAGGATCAGGATCTGTTGACCGACTGAAGGAGAGGAGGTAGTATGTCATTCCTTTACTCTGGTAATCTCGAGGATGAGAAAGTGGCTGGATGAATGAGTAAAAATGACTGAGGACATTACAATGACATCAGGGCATAATTGAATCACTTATTATTTTAGACTAATATTATTTTCTTTTTGTAAATGCACAACAGTTAAAAAATAATAGCTATGAGCTGTTATCATTTATGAGGAAAACGTCTATGATGCTTAACCACTCTGCTGAATTATCTTAGTTATCTTATTTCAGTTGTGAACAACTCTATGCTTTATCATATTCCTCCACCGACGTGCATAAATATGGGACCTCCATCGCAGGCTTGTGGACAACAGCACAGTATGCTGAATTAAAATCCTAGGGGAAACACTGCAATATGCTGACTTGTCGTCAAGTCCTCATTCACTTTCATTATAGAAAAAAGGTTTGCCTTCAAAAATTCTCTTTTGATTTGTGTTCCATGGAAAAAAGCAAAGTCATACAGGTTTGGAACAACATGTGGGTGGGTAAATTATTTTCATTTCATTTTTGGGTAAACTTTATCCATAACCAGACACCTCTGAAAGGAAAATAAGCCATTTGCCACTACTCAGTGAGAAATTCCTAAAGATCATCACTGAACAGACATTCCAATCCTTATCCTTCATTCCTGATTTGATGAACTTTCATCTGCATGACTTTATCTCAGGAACACCAACTGATCTTTACTCAATCAACCATCATCAACAAATTACCTGCGCACTAACTGATATTCTATGTATCTTAAAAGCTATGTCATGTCTTGAAGACATGTCATATTCAATTGAAATAACATTGAAGCAGGGTTTAAAAATGATTCTCCTGAATTCAAGAGGGCAACACATCACTAAAATGTATTAGTTTCTGCATCAAACACATAAGCAATCAGCTAAAGGTGACAATTTAATCTGGTACAAATCTGACAGTCATGGCAGTAAAACAAATATACACCAGTCATCAAGCACACAAACCAGAACCTAGAATATTTTAAATAACTTGAGACTGTGCTAGATAAGGCAAAGGTGAGGAATTTATTGTAGTTACAAAGATAAAGAGTAATCTTAAAATGATTCTATTAGTAAGGCAAGCACTTAAAAACAAACCAAGAATAAGAGTTTGTAGAGTAATGGATATTTGTTCATTTTGAGATCAGCTTTTTCAATAGTGATAAGTCTTTTTGGGTGATATATATTTATAACCGTTAGCAATGTCAGAAATAATGCGTTACTATGACAAAAACACTTAAAAGCGGGCATGGTTATCGGCAGACGCATATAGACTGAATATAGCAAAATATCGGGTGATAAATCTTCTGGCCAATATATCTGTCAATCACTATAAGAAATGTCAGAATTTGTGCGTTACTATGACAAAAACACTTAAAACCGGCTCAGTTATCGGCAGATACAGATAATGTGAATACAGCCCAATATTGGCCGATTAATCAGTCTGGCCAATATATCGATCTATCACCATAGGGAATTACAGAATTTATGTGTTCCTATGACAAAATATTTCAAAGTGGGGTCAGTTATCGGCCGATGCAGATCATCTGAATATAGCCCAATATCAGACGATTAATCGGTCTGGCCGATATATCGGTCTAAAACCATTAAGAATCTCAGAATTCATGCATTCATGCAAATGAAAACACTTCAAACGGGCTCAGTTATTGGCCGATGCAGATCATCTGAATATAGCCAAATATCGGATGATTAACCGGTATGGCCGATATATCGGCCAATCACCATAAGGAATGTCAGAATTCATGTGTCCCTATGCCAAACATTTAAACAGCTGACAACTGAAGTTGTATTTAACACAATCAAGTTCAGCCGCTGTCAATGTAGGACATAAAGAACAAAACTGAACCATACTACTTCACTTGCATAAAGTGCTTGTATAGTTAGTTGCATTGCTCAAAGGTAACTGTCACGCATGGGGAAGGAATGGTTAATGAATGGAGAGAAACATACCATGCATTCACCAGTTCCTCTGCCTGTTCTGACTACAGAGAGGGAGTAGGGAACTAGCAGCTGGTTTTGAAACATTACCAATTTACTGGATTATTCATGCAAACTGAAATCTTTCAATATCTAACCAAATATTTCGGAACAACACTTACAAAATCTCGAAGCCAAATTATCAAATTAAAGAGTAACTCGCCACCAGTTGGTTAAATATACTCTATGTGGAACTGCAATGCTTAATGTCCATAGTTGTTACAAGAGAGCCTCAGTGCTTTATTTGGGTGATGCAATGTTAAACCACAGACACTGCTGGAAGACATCCTTTTCATCTGGATTTGCATAAATCCAGCAATGATTGTGATATAATAGACATTGCTCACCTAATAAACCAAAACGGATATTGCATTTAATCAAGATTAATTCAAATAAAAGTGAGATATAAAGACTGGCCTGAAACCTTGACAGCTCAAAGTCTGGCTATATCTGTTTATCAATGAGCAATGGTTTGAATACCAAAATATTGAAATGCAAAGATGTTACAAACTCTTGATTTGGGGTGAAGTAATAATAAAGCAATCACAAATGATCACAAAGACACTGTTTGAGTCAATTCGGAAAACAAATCAATTTACAGAACTCTCATTTGCCCAATACAAAGTAAAATAGTCCAGTTAAATAGAGTTTGCGTTATTTTCATAACAAAGCACACACATTGAAACTCAAATCAGTTTGCTTACGGAATCCCGTGGACTTTGCGTTGAGGAAATACAGATGAAGGGAAGAAAAGGACTGGTGCATACCTCAGCATGCCTCCCTCACTCCTTTATCTGCAGCAGCAACCGGCTCAGGAAATTCATCAAGATGGGAAATAGACTAATAATAAAAATAGTCCAGGAGTAGTCCCGTAAACATCAATGAGTCCCTTCTGTAGCTGTTGTGTATCCCAATACAAATCTCTTCTTTCAATGACGGATTGTATTTCGCTCAAAGTTTTCAACAATTTGATTTGTGTTTCTTTTCCCAAATGCGACACAAAAGACAAACAAACATAAACGTCAAAAAAAAAATCAGACTGGAATATCTAGTCACTATATTTCTTGTTGTAATGCTGAAGGCGTTGAAAGAGAGTTCAGAAGGAGAAAAAGCTAAGGTTCGTTGTGTCTTGCCTAAGGTTCACCACGTTGTTTTTGAGCACTTATAATTTTCTTTGTTGTGTCCAAAACATCTCGAGTTGCCCATGTTTATTGAACATCTCAGCCGTCAGCAAACAGTCTGAAGAAGCACAGCGCGACTGTCTCAGGCGGAAAAAAGGACTTCTCTCAGCATAAAGGCGAAATCTAGTGACGGTGCGTGTTTGAGAATGTGTGCGTTAAAGTGTTTTTTTCAGCTTCCCAATAATGGCGGCCGTTCTCGGTCTCTCCTCCCTCCTTTACTCCGAGAGAGAATAGGGAGAGCTGTAGTCTCGCGCATGGACACAATTACCACACACACACACACACACACACACACGCACACACACATATTTATGATTACTTTATCGCAAGCCCGTATCTAAACGTACGGTATAAGACATTGTTCAAATTGAGTACAAATAATATTCAATAAATAAAAATTGCATTTAACTTTGAATTAGTTCGAGTTTAGGAATAGCTATAAAAAAATAACCTATAGACTACCAGTCAGTCACAAGTTTAAATACAATGACTGAATTTGCTTCCCGTGATCTTAAAACCCTTAATAACACTTTACAATAAAGTTCCATTTGTTAACAATATTAATTAACATTAAATAACAATACTAACAAAAGTTGTATATGCCAACATTAGTTAATGCACTATGAACTAATATGAACTAACAATGAACAATAGTATTTTTTATTAACTAACATTAACAAAGATTAATAAATAATGTAAACATTTATATTGTTCATTGTTAGTTCATGATGCCAAATGCATATACAAATGTAACCTTATTGTAAAGTGTTATCAACTTTTTTGTCGTTTTTTCCTCCCCAATTTGGAATTCCCAATGCGCTCTAAGTCCTCGTGGTGGCGTAGTGACTTGCATCAATCCGGATGGCGGAGGACGAATCTTAGTTGCCTCCGCTTCTGAGACCATCAATCCGTGCATCTTAACACATGGCTCGCTGAGTGCATACATAGCGAGGCTTCACGTTATTCTCCACGACATCCACGCTCAACTCAACACATGATCCACGTTATGGCAACCACGAGGAGCTTACCCCATGTGATTCTACCTCCCTAGCAACTGGGCCAATTGGGTTGCTTAGGAGACCCAGGTGAAGTCACTCAGCTCACCCTGGATTCAAACTCATGACTTCAGGGCTGGTAGTCAGCATCTTTACTTGCTGACCCAGGGCACCACATCTCAGGGTTTTAATATAGATATACAAAAATATATTTTCTTGATTTTGGTGTCTCGTTTTAGTTGTATGACAGAAGGAGAAGCAACTGTTTGGTCATGCAAGCCATCAACAGTATCATCCATCCATCCATTTTCTTTACCGCTTTGCCCATTAGGGTTGCAGTGACAGTAGGGACAGCAGAGAGGCCCAGACATCCCTGTCTCCTGCAACTTCCTCAAGCTCAACCCGGGGGATCCCCAGCTGCTCCCAGGCCAACTGGGAGATATAATCTCTCCAGCGGGTCCTGCGCCGACCTCTGGGTCTCGTCCCAGTTGGCCGTGCCTGGAAAACCTCCAACGGGAGGCGCCCAGGGTGCATCCTTACCAGATGCCCAAACCACCTCAACTGGCTCCTCTCAATGCAGAGGAGTAGCAGCTCTACTCTGAGTTCCTCCCAGATGGCCGAAGTCCACACCCTGTCACGGAGAGTGAGTCCCGCCACCCTGCGGAGAAAACTCATTTCAGCCGCTTGTATCCATGATCTTACG
The DNA here is from genome assembly GCF_025860055.1 of Xyrauchen texanus. Taxonomy (NCBI): domain Eukaryota; kingdom Metazoa; phylum Chordata; class Actinopteri; order Cypriniformes; family Catostomidae; genus Xyrauchen; species Xyrauchen texanus. The sequence continues at coordinate 27,229,835 of NC_068311.1, forward strand.
GATACCAAGAGTTTATGACCATAGGTGACCGTAGGGATGTAGACCGACCGGTTAATGGAAAGCTTTGCCTTATGGCTCAGCTCCCCCTTCACCACTACAGTCCGGTACAGCGACCGCATTACTGCTGCCGATGTTCCCAGTCTGCAGCCGATCTCCACTCACTTGTGAATAAGGCCCCAACATACTTAAACTCCTCCTCCTAGGGTACATTTTCTCCTCTTACCTTTCATAACAACTTAAAAATCACATTATCCATGCTATATGTCTAAATATGCCAAATGATCATTTTATTATGTAGCCCACAAAATTATTCGTAATTATTCACAGCGCAATCCTTTATTTTGATTTATTCTTTGATATAAACCAATTTTAAATAAGTTATATTTGCCAAGGTGAAACTATGAAATATGTTAAGCCTAATAATTGCTTCAGCTGTGTTAAGAAGTTTCACAGTTGTTCTCAAAAATGATTGTCTCTCATGATTTCTGTTATTTACCTAGGCCAACAAAACTGCTGGATGATTCAAAAGATTAACAGAAACAGAAGTTGAATCCAGACTATCCAGTCATTTTGAGTAAATCATAATGGCAGACAGTTATCATGAAACACAACTCATTAGTAAGCACATTTTCAAAAACAGCAACCTTTGACAACAAGCTTCTCTGGCGAAGTGTAGAAACTGCAAGAGGTCTCTGCTCCCACCTCTAGACTGCAGCTGAAATATGTCTCAGTCCCAAGGGCCGCCACATTCTTCGCTCTCACAGTTGTGCAATCTCCTAACAATCAGAGCCCCAACCCCCATCTCAATATGTGCAGAGACGTTTTCTGGACCATGTTTTAGTAGATAGACTTACTAACAAAGTAGGCCTACTGACTTACAAAATTGTGGTGAAGTAACACAGATTTGATCCATTTTATATGATAGCACCATGTCTCAAAACACAGCGAGAAATATGTAAGTGCATTAGCCATAGTGATGGGCAGTAGCTGAACTATATTTCTGAGTAGCGAGGTGGTAGGTTCTCTAGTTTTTAAATCAAGTAGTTTTCAGTAGCGAAGCTATATTTTTGACTAGGTAGCAGCGTAGCAATGAGAAAAGCTACACAGGAGCATGGATTCCAGAGGGGATGTGAGGGAGGTAACCCCCCAACCCCCCCAATATTTAGACCATGATCAATGGAAACATGTAAATTCTTCACATTGTAACCCCCCAATGTTCAAGCCAAATCTATGCCCTTGCTGCTACATCATGCATTGTACCTGGTGTTTACTATTGCCAGTTTTGAATCAAAACTAAAGATGTCCAATCACAAAATTAATTTATAATGAATTGGTCACACCTAATAGGAAAGCAGTCTGAATCGGCACTCGATTCAATCTGAATGTCTCAGAAAGATTGTGCGCGTGCTGCTGAATCATTTGTGTGCGCTCTCACTTGCCAATAGGCTCACAAAGTATTTTATAACATGGAAGATAATGCTGGTTCCAGTGGATCTGCAATCAACGGAATCCAAACCTACAAATGCATCCTATCGTTTGCCAATAATGAAGGAGGTCTTTATAAAGTTCAACACGTTTGCAGCTTGTAAACGACTTTTACAGGTAAATACATTTTCCAACCAAAAGAGTATCAAAACACGTATTAGTCTACATGAAAACATGTAAAAAGTACCATGGCATTACCAGGTTTTTTAGACATGTACATGTGAATATGTAATCATATAGCAAACTACCATGGTAGTAAAATGGTATTCTTTGAAGTACTTTGAAGCGCCATGGAAATACAGAATGATACATAAATATGGTAATTGTATATCAAAGTGCCATTGTATTGCCATCTGACAGGGTTGGGAAGTAACGGAATACATGTAATAGGATTATGTATTAAAAATTCCAAATATAAGTATCCACTACGGTTACAATTTATATAATTGTTAATTAGAATACATTTACTTTCAAAAATTATTTTCATTATTGAAGAGATTACTTTGCATTTTATTTTCATTTGTTTCCTTTAATATTTAGTCCTTTCAGATGGAAAACATTTATACATATAAATGATGTGTTACAAAGTGCATTTGAACAGCCGTGAAACACGTTCTTATGATGTTTTACATTCATACGAGCAGACAGAGAATTAAGTTTGAAGTAAGTTTGGAGCAGAAGAAATAGAAATATACCTTGTGACAATTGTCACTAAGCTAAAATGCTATTTCTAGCCATTTTACATGCACATGTTACCAGACACGATCATATTTATTTATCTAGAAAATTCACATTGGATCATAATCTCTTCTTTTCTAGTAAGACCTTTGATATTAGGACAAAAATCGTATTCTTGATAATAATTTTTGTTATGTTTTACTGTAAAAATATCTAAAAATCCTTATAACAAGATCAATTTGATTGATCTTGTTTTAGAAACAACACTGCAAATGATAATTAGGTTTTTCAGAGAATGTATTTTTAACATCTGTATTTTGTCTTACTGTACTGGCAGAGTTTTTATTGTCAAAACAAGTGAAAAAAATATACCAGGGCTGAAGATGTAATCCAAAGTGTTTAGAATATGTTACTGACCTTGAGTAACCTAATGGAATACATTAGAAATTAAATTTTACAGCATGTATTCTGTAATCTGTAGTGCAATACATCTCAAAAGTACCCTCCCAATCCTGCCATCTGATACCATCAGAAATCATATTATTATTGCCCAGATGTGCTCTCTCTCTCTCTCTCTCTCTCTCTCTCTCTCTCTCTCTCACACACACACACACACACACACAATTAATTTGGCCTCTGATCAGAAGCTTCCAGTACATGCAGAACCACAACAGCTACAGCTGGACACAGAATTACAGGATACATCCTGTAATTCTCTGTCTAGCTGCTATATTTCTGTATTGTATAGATGAATATATAGATGAATAGTATACTGTATGTACACACAGTTTTTATACAGGAATGGGCAAATTAAATTGTGGTTTTGTAGAGGTAGTAGTATAAATATGAAAATAAAATGTAAAAATGGTGACTTTAAATGTTGCACACTTGGGTTTGTATATCTAAATATGAATTTACATGTCGTTTGTCTTTTTTTTTTTTTTACGTGCACATACCAGTACGTATTGCACCATACTGTATACTTGCATACTGTATTGCACTAAACTGTAATATACCAAGGCTTTGATAAACATCATGTGAATAAGTCTTTTAGGTGCTTTGTCTGTGACGGTATGCTCTGTGCATCTGCGGTTGAATTATTTTTTTTTTTTTAGCAAGAATGTAGTTTAAAAATGTAGTTTAAATGTAGCACACTAATATTGTTGCTACTTGCTACTTTCTCTTAAGTGTAGCTTTTAGCTTAGCTAATTATTTATTGAGTATTTTGTAGCTTAGCTAGCTTTTTTGAGTAGCTTGCCAAACACTGATTAGCCATTTCACAATACATTCACACAGCAAGGGCTATTGTCTATGTGTGTGGTCAAACTGGTGGAATAAAAACAAAAGGTTAAAATAAAGGTAAAAGTTTTTCATAGTTCCATTCATATTCCTCATAGTGATCATTGGAAATATTGTATGTAAAAATTAAAATTAAAAAAAATTATAAAACAGAGCTAAAGCTTAAATGGCCACATATAAGCATCCATTTCTGTTGAAATAATAAAAACACAAAATTTTAAATCCATTACACATAAGTTTTACTTGAGCTGTTATTAAATTAGCACAGACACATCAACTTTGAAACTCTTAGGACTAACATTTATTTCTAAAAACATAAAATTCATATATGGCCACATTAATAAATAAAAATATCTCTTTTTCCATTCTGTTTTCTCCAAGATAACGACATAATGTAAATAATTTCCTCAAGCTGATAAAAGATTCAGGTACATTTGATAAGATTCATCAAATCGTCAAATGCGCCTTGGAGTCCATTTCAAGATATTCCTTCTTTAACTATGAAGTCTATTAAGACCGTCTTAATACGTTTAATTAAATCTATTTTATTAAATTAAAACTTACAGAGCAAAAATGTCACAAATCAAACATCTTAAATAATGTTATTTGACCTTTGTGTCATGTGATATCGTAGTCAACAGCTCAACCTCGTAACAAGATGGTACTTGTAGTCTTGAAGGTCAATTTCTCCTCGTGTTTTTGTTTGAAAACGTCTACCTTATAAAACTTCATTACCCATCATCCCTCTTCTCGCATCCTGTCTGGTGAAGATAGCAAGCGGCAGCAGAAATTAGACCAGACTGATGCTGTTATATTTCCTTAATTAAATCAATTAAACAGAGATTAAAATAACTCAAACGACCGAAATCGTTATAAAAAGAGCACAATGGTAAGTCTGGTTATCTAATGTAGGTAGTTTCGATCGCTAGATTAGTAGCTTGCAGGCTAGTGTGATATATGTCGATTCTAGCAACATGATCAAGGTCATAAAAGCAAAGAAAACATAGATTATAATTTTGGTTGCTTTTGTGTCACTTTTTATTATTCTAAGCCGTATAAGTATAGAAAGAACGCTTTATAAATCAGAAGCTAAATTATATTGCCTGGATATTTGGCGCTAGGTCGTAATTAGCTTTGTATTATGAATTTTATAATGTTTACTATATTATTATTATTATTATGATTTATATGAGAAAGCATTTATAATGCTGTCTGAGCTGTTGTTTGTTCTCAATGCAGTGTCATTAGGTACAGAAACGATACTAACATCAATGTCCCCACAGTCACTGGAAAACTGGACATATCCGTTTTCAAATTTACTTATGACGAACAATTGAAAATGGCATGAAATTAATTTTTCACAATATCTGGGAACTCTGTAACTGTAAAAGTCATGTAATATATATATATATATATGTCAAGGTCCTGCCTTCATGAAGTTTTATTTGTTGCTATTGCTGTAATGTGGCAGTTAGGCTTAATCTTTTCTCCTGTTTTTTATTTTTTACTTCTTGTGCAGATTCGTTTTATCCTCATCCAGAATAGGGCAGGGAAGACCAGGCTTGCCAAGTGGTACATGCAGTTTGATGATGACGAGAAACAGAAGCTGATCGAAGAAGTTCATGCTGTAGTGACCGTTCGTGATGCCAAGCACACCAACTTTGTAGAGGTACAGCATTTACTTTAACATTTTACCTCTGACTGCTTCAGAATTCATTAAAAGGTTGACAATCATGCAATCTTTTAAATGCAGCAATCATTAACACATTAACCCTTTAAGCTCTAAGGGTGTTTTTAAAGATTTCCTGTTTCAGTGGCATACGTATGCGTCCAATGGAAATGTATTTGAATGGGCTTTTGTACACAAACCATGTCGATTCCTTTACCAAAATTAAAGGCTTATAACTAAAATATATATATATATATATATATATATACACACAACAACAACAAGGAGGGTCAAGTGTTTGGTATCATTGCCAAGAAAACTTTTACATTCTTTAATAATGTACTGCAGATGACGATAAATTGTGAGACTCAACCTTAAAAACGGCTGGTGTTGTTCTGACAAATCAATCAAAAGTTATAACATTACAAAAATAATATATCCTTGTGTACAAAAACATCTTCAGTTGTCCAATTCTCTCCAAACAAATAAAACATCATAATTGTACATAAGAACTAATTACACATGCTAACGCAACAATGACTAAAGGATTGCATAGTATGCAGACATGATTTTAGTAATGAAATTTCAATATAATTTCTTAAATGATAGTAATTGTGTAATTGAAATTCATTGATCAAAAGATCAGTGAATGGTGGGGGAATGGTGACTGTTGAAAATGTGCTTCAAAGAGCATTTTTTATTTTAGTCTAATGTGTTCCATTGTTTTCCTCTACAGTTCAGAAACTTCAAGATCATTTACAGGCGGTATGCCGGCCTGTACTTCTGCATCTGCGTGGATGTGACAGACAACAACTTGGCTTACCTGGAAGCTATTCACAACTTTGTTGAGGTAAATCATATCCAGAAGCTGCCATATGTGACCTGCTCCATCGTTTTGAGTCAGAAACACCCAGAAGTTTTATGCAGGTAAAAGAGAAAGTCTCATGTTTCTAATGATATAATCATTATTGTTTCTCCAAACTGTGATTTTTTTTTTTTTTAGCCGTAGATTTGTCATTTTACTTTTGTGTTTCTGGGTCAAAGTGGCTCAAAATAATGGAGCAGGTCACATTTTACTCCTGTAAATGACCATAGGGTCTAAGACTTGTGTTAAAGCTTATTGCTTTTTAATTTGATTTATTCCTCTATCTTATATATAGAGACATTTTCAGCTACCATCAAATAAAACTGAATCATTATTTATGTGTTCTGCATTTAATTGAGCAGTTAAATGGCTTAATCAGCAGAATGCTTGAACACTAAATTGATTATGCAGCATTGAACCCATAATTAAAAAGCTCCCTTATATGCACCAGTAATGAAGCCTAAATCGAGATGAGATATGCGGACTCTTAAGGGAAGTTTATGTTACTAGCTTAGAAATGTAAAGAGATTCATTTTAATTAAGGCCGTTAATGTGCAACATGATAAATGAGTGACGTTTACTGAGCTTAAAAGAGATCAAACAGTTTGCATTGATGTGGTTTGTGAGTGTTTTCTTCCACAAATATCACCATATATTTTGAGACTAATAATTCAAAACAAAATAATAGATATAAAATGTTTAAAGCAAGAAGTGAAGTGCATCCCAAAAGTAGTTAAAAATAATCAAGGCATGTTTGACTCATTGTTTTTCACGTAATGGAAACAAGCAACAACACTGAATAATTTAGATTTATATTAGTAGCCAATATCAGATGTTTAGCAGAGACAGGCCACTTAAAATAAATGGGAGAAATTGGAATGCCCAACGTTCAGCAGATGTAGAAAGAAAGTCCCGCCTTACAGGTAAAAGAGCCAACCAGCATTTAGATTTAGACATCGCCTGCCAGTCAACTCAAGAACTAACTGAACCACAATATAAAATTTAGTTAAAAAAAAATCAGAGGTAAAGAAGCACAATTTATGATTCCAACATTGCCAGATTTTAATGCTGGTTTGAAATATGTTCTTTGATCGTAATCTTGATCTAGATTTCTGTCTTTCCCCATTCAAGTAGATCAGAGCTGCACTGGAAATAGCCTCTTGAGAGCATTCCAAAGATGGCCGACAGTGGACTGACTATATGCAGTTAAATATTGCTATTTATTACTAGAACATTTTAAAGCATGTAAAATGTTGTACAGGGATTTAGTAAACATTAAAACAATGAAAACAAATCGTTCAGTGTTTTATACCTACTCACTGAACAAAATAACTGTTTCACGGAAACTAAAAGTGCGAAATCATTGTGATATTTATGATGTTAGAGAATGTTTCCTTGTGAAAGACAGTCCAAGTCGTCTGCACATGCTCCTGGCATAGACTGTACCTAAAAGTGAATCACAAAAGACCCTTAGTCCCACATACAGTCCCAGTACTTTCCCCTTAGTAACTTTCTAGATGAGAACTCTTAAGAGGAATGGCACATCCGAGGAGACTTTTCCCACTTGCGTTCATGCACATAAAAATGTAACCCCTGTAGTGACGTCATCTAGTGTCGACCATTTTTCTTGTAAAATTGTAGTGCACGATTCAATAGAAACAAGACCAACACTGATGGCGGATGCTAGGATTGGAGCTACACTTTTGTTAGGACTGTTTTACACTAACGGGTGTCTTCACACTGGGTGTTTGATCTGTGTGGTGCTGTGTCCCTGAAGCCGTAGTGAGAGTAGAGATGAGGTGCTCTGCTTATGGGGCTTTTCCACTGCACGGTACTACTCTGCTCGCTTTTTGGGGGTTTTCCACTGTGGATAGTACCTGGTACCTTGTACTTTTTTGGTATCACCTCGGTCGAGGTTCCAAGCGTGCCGAGCTGATTGTGACGTCAAAATCTTGCAGATCACTGATTGGTCAGAGAGAATCGTCACTACCAACGTCACTGGATTTGTGACATGGGACATCAACCTGCTAGTTTTAAAGTTAGCAACAGCAATAGCCATACCATTTGTTCACACGACTTTCGACATGTGTAGGGAAAAGTAAAACAAATATAAAAGTGACTACAGAACCATCAAGGACCACAACAGCCAGAGTTGTTCAAACAGAAAAAAGTGGAAGTGGTTAGACCAAATGGACGCTATCTATGGCAAAAGACCAGCGAGCAGTGGGAGGGAGAGTAGATGGTCGATGGAGGATGGTACGTTTTGTTACATTAACTCTATATTCTGCTTGAAAGCTTCGCTTTTAGTTGACCAGTTACTGGAAAGCTTGCTTCTAAAAGAACCAGGCCAATTTAACTGTTACACTTGTGTAAAATCAACATGCATCAACTGCTTTATACAGCACATTGTGCTAGTAGCTAACAGCTAGTGGTTGTGTTATTGTTTATGATCAGTAATGTTTGTGTCATGTTTAAGATGATGTCAGGGCAGTAGAGGTGGCGCAACTGTGACTATTAACCAATAATCCCACCCATGTTGAGGTGGCATTAAACTGCATTGGAAAAGCAAGCTCAGAAAAGTAAAGCGAGTTGAACCGTAACGTGCAGTAGAAAAGTGCAATTAGTTTAACCATACAGCACACACTGAACTCAGTGGAAAACATGTTAAAAGTGCACTTTAAACCTGTTTATAAACACTATTTTACAGTAAAGGCTCAACATAAACTGTAATGAACTTCTTATCCATTGACTGAAAAAATACATCTTGATGCAAGTAAAACATGCAGTAACAGGCACGAAAAACTTTCTTCATGTAAATTATATTTCATGATGGTTAAGAATATATTTCAATTACCTACTCTCAAAAAACATCTTATTTATGTCTGTTATGTCAGGAAAAATTTTATGTTGTAATGCAGAAATCACTATTTTCTGTCTAGTCACGCAGCAGCACTGCTCACCCCTCTCACACACACACACACACACACACATAATGCGAAACAGGTGATACTCTTTGGATACCTTGTTGGTTTTGTTATTTCTGTTAAGGAAAAATGAGTGCAGTCCTCTAATCAAATTCATAGCTGCTAGCCTTCTATTCACTCATGTTGGCTGCTGACTCTTCGCATTTCTCATTGCTTTTTGTGTCATACGTTTTTGACCAATCACTGGCTGCAGAACCTCCCACAGTCTCTCTTCTCACAAAAGGTACCTGAACTGGAGTAGGAGCTAAAAAGTTCCTCTAAATGGCTAAGAGTAACTATAGTTCCTCAGGTGTGAAAAAGATGAATAGTAGTTCCGAGTCAAAAGTACCTAAAATGGGCTTTAGTTCCTGCATTGGGAAACGGCCTAAAGAAGTCGCAGTGTGCCTTTCCTGTAAACTTTTCCAATTGCTGTCATTGTATAATATCAATAATGCTGAAATGAGCTTTAGTGAGTGCTCTTAACAGGTAAATAAAGGAACCGAAGTGCAATGGGGAGCATTTCTTCTCACGTTATTGTCCTTGTCTAAGAGACAAATGGAATGTGGCCATGAGGGAAGGCAGCCAAGCCAGGAAGAAGCCAGGAGTTCAAGAACATTGTGACATGGAATTCTAGGACTTCCTCTGTACCTCCCTGTAAACAACTCCCCCAACACATAAACCAGCCCATATGCTAAATGTCACTGGATTAAATTCAAAACCACAGCTATGTCATTCAGCCAATCATCACTGGTTCTACTACTCTAATATGAATTCCGATTGGGGTGAACGACAGTACGCTCAACTTATTTCTCTTGCTTTACAGGTTTTGAATGAGTACTTCCATAATGTGTGTGAATTAGATCTGGTCTTCAATTTTTACAAGGTAAGTATAGGACTTCCTTCAAATGAATAAATAACTAATATACTGTATAGGGGTGTGAATCTTTTGTTTGAAAATTTGTGCAAATGTAGAACGATTCACTTTTGATTCGATATACAATGATATTTGATTAATGATTTGAGTTTTCTTAAATGCATTTATAGTATGTGTCTAAAGCAAGAAAAAGAAAGACAAACTACTTATTGTACCAAAAGTAACTTGAAAGAAAACATTAAATACTTGTAGGCTACTTGGAATACAACGAGTGCAATTTGCCAAATAAAATATTTTAGAGCAGAGCGTCACTAGAAAAGTATTCCATATTTCACTATAAAAAGTCTGTGACTTAAGATTTTATTAATTTTCATGACTTTTCGCACATGTAACTAAGTTCATATTTATATTTTCAAATATATTGTATACTATTTTGCTGAATCGCAATTCATTCGATTTTGAGCTGTTTAAAATTGCTATTGACCACTTAACGATACTCGATTCAAAAATCATATTTCTAGATCGATGCATATAAATCAACTTGATAAGTAATTATGGCAGGGCGAATATTAATGATATAATCAAGATAATTTTGCTGACGATGTAAAATTGTCCAATATCGCGATGATTTAATGTGCTTTCATTTGGCCATTAAATTTCATAAAGTGCGCATCGGTAGACTAATTTCACGATCCTTCAGGGCTGCACAATTAAACAAAATGATATCAAAATGTCGAGTTGGTCATATGTGATTATTAATCCACAAAAGGCTGTGATTTAAAGATGGATAAACGCAGTCTGTGTGTGATGCAGAACAAACCGGTGACGCGCTGATCTGTGTGCACGCACACAGTTCACATGCATTGTGACCGCAACAGGATATTATACAAATCTACAAACATGGCACAGAATAACAGAAAATTAGGTGATTACAGTGTTACAGGAAATGCACAACATTGTAAACTGTCAAATACACAAAGACCTTTTTCACAGACTGTTTAGCAGCATAAACCTAGACAACTTTATATGATAATTTTTTTTAAATATGGATTTTTTTCTTTTGTTCTTGGAGCAAATGAGTATGTGAAAATTATATTTGCTGTGGTCTCCCATTCACCGCTGTCGAAGTTTACCCTGCAATTGTTTACTTTCGCGTTCCAAAACCCGGAGTGTGAAAAAGGTCTATTGCCTTTTCTGTGTCGAAATAAAAGCTCCTTGTGAAGTTGAAGTAAATACTGCAGCACTTTCAGTGTCAAAATAAAAGCCCCCAGTTGAAGATGCCGTAAACGGCACAGAAATGTATGACTTTTGTATAATGCAAATCTAATGATCCGATTAATAATGATATTTCAGCATTATATTATTATAATCAAACTGATGTGTCCCATAGTAATAATTTAGTATTAGGCTAGGTTCAACAGGGGTTTCAAAAATAAGTCAGTGAAATTGCTTTGCACAGTAAAAACATTTGAGGGTAAATAATGCTTTTTATTAAGCTACAATGTATCATTGATATGCACTTTAAATATATATTTCATACACAATGAATATGATTGAATTTCATTCTCCCTTGTGTATATTTTATGAAAAACAAATGATTTGATTTTTATTTAATGTCTTTAAAATATTTAATCTACTTGGCTACAATGGCTGTTTGGATGAAATGATGGTTCCTCTGATAAAAAATGTACCCCATTTACTCTCTTTATACACATTCTTGGTCTTTTTGTGCACTATTCATTGGTGTGCGTTATCCCAAAAAAAAAAAACATATTTTCGTAATCTTTCATTGAAATGTAATGCAACTTGGTCTGCCTCAGCCAACCTTCCTTTTCGGCTGACGTCACAAAGCCATCTTACTTTTCAACTGATTGCAGCATGCCTTGGCTTACCCAGTTAGAGCCCCTGTAATTGTTTTGGATGAGAAAAATATGTTTTGCATAAGCTAAATGCTTTAGAACATCATATATATGTGAAGTACTTCAATGAAAGGAACATTAAGAGATGATTCAGTGGCGGAAAACAGTCCAAGAAGCAAAATCTTGAGCAAGAAAAGGAGTTAATTTGCTATCTTTTTCAGCTGTAATACTTTGCCATGGTAACAGGTATACAGTTAAGATCATACTCGTACATTTGTGCAAGAGGGAGGCTGCCGTTAAAGAAAGCCAAAAGCAATTATAGAATAATGCTGCTGTGCTAATTACCTGAATTATTTTTGAATCCGCCTACGGGAACTCTAAAGGCAAGTTTTAAACAGGACCAGAAAAGAAGTTGTGCACAATTCATCAGTGCATGTTATGTCAAAGGAAAGATGTTTTCAAGAATATCTTTATTTCAACTATTTATATTTTGTGATTCACCTCGGAGCTGGTTGGTTAGGTTCATGGCTTAGAACAGGCCTACTCAACTGCATTTCAATGAGGTTGTATTAGGTGCTGTTCACACCGAACGCGTTTTGCGACTGATTGTGCGGTTTTTCAATTGTTCTCATATGTTAACTTACTATTACATATGTTAACTTACAGTGTCTCGTGCAGGAGCACCTCGTTTTTAGATGCTTTCAGAGTTTGTGCTACAAATAATAATTATCCAGAATTTTGACAAGATAGGAAAAGTAAATAACTAAAATCGTACTGAAAAAGCATTCGTTCGGAGAAACAGAAAAGTTATTTTCATTAATTTTGGTGAAGAAAACATTTAATTTCTCAGTTATGGACCAATTTTAAAGCACTTTTTAGTTGATTTTTTTTTTTATTTTATTTCTTTTTTAAATAATTTTCTGCTGGAAAGTTTTTCTCCATGTTTTATGTAGTGATAAAATATTATAGGCTTACTATAACACAATATCTGATAGAAGCTTTTCATTAACAAAATAAACTGGCTTGGCCCGCGTGCCCCAGAGGCTTTTTTTCATCTGGCCCACTTTGCTGTGAAGTTGAATAGGCCTGGCTTAGAACTCTTTAATGAAGTACTGTATGAAATCCCTTTGGTGGGGCCCTATGATTTCTGCATTGCAGAAAAACGGATGGAATTTGCGGAATCCAGTCATAAAAACAATTAACTACACCGAATGTCACGGAATTTGACATATTTGGGATTAAATTAATGTATAAATGCCCAGTTAATCAAATTTAAAATTGTGATATGTCCCAGTGTGATTAAACCTCTTAAGGCTGAGATTTGAATAAACGAATATCCTACATGAACTGCGCACTTCAACAGTAAGTGAATGTGAGAAGCCGGCCTCATACTTAACCGCATCATAAACTTCACGTGCGCTCTATGTATTAATTATAATAAGTAAAGCACTTTATTCACTGTGAAGTGCATAGCACATGCAGACTATATATAATTAAATCAAGCCTTTTCTGGTTTAATAGCCCATATAGCTAAGCAAACTGCTTTTCCAGAGGTGAGAAGAGAAGCCGTGAAAATTGTTTTAGTTTTCCGAAATAGTTCAATTTAACTAGGCATATGAAATTGAAAAAGTGCGACAAATATGACTTCTGTATGGTAAAATGTAATAGTCAATGTAGTAGTAGTAGTGATAATAATATATCAATAATAATTTCATTATATTTAAGCAATATCTCAAACAAGAGTTTCATCACTGCTTTCGTTAATGTAGTGTTGCTCTACTGTGCAGCAGTGTATTTGACCCCAAAAAATAAATTGTAATAGTAATTGTGTAGTATAGTGGTGAAGTATTCAGCAGCGTGAAGTTGTTCCGCAGGTCCAAAGACACGTGACCCATTTGTCATTGAATAATGTCTCTAAATACAGTTGTCCTACTACAGACACTCTTTACAGGAATGCAGGTTTATTTTTTTAAATGTTCAACAAATCAATGTAAAAAGTACAAATTAAACAATAAACACGTAAAAAAATATTTGTATATATGTGCGCAATTATTAGTAATAAATAATATTTAGCTAGTTAGAAGGGTCCCTGTTTAACTACCAGCATTAGCTGGGAGAGCTTTTAATTCATATGTAAGCAAAGGGGACATTAATGACTTAAATATACCCATATGAATCGAATCGAGAGCTTGTGAATTTGAATCAAATCGGTAAATCTGTATCAATACCCATCCCTAGAAGCTAGTCACTAATATGTGTGTTGTCTAATTGTGTTATAGGTTTACACAGTTGTGGACGAGATGTTTCTTGCAGGAGAGATCCGAGAAACTAGCCAGACGAAGGTCCTCAAGCAGCTCCTTATGCTGCAGTCTCTGGAGTAGAGAGCCCATTGGTGTCCAGTCACTCAATCAATTGACCAACATTGCAGCATGCCCTGCCCACCTCTGCTGCAACCAAGCCATAATATGGGTGTTGTCTCGCTGAAATAAATACACAAACGTTTCACCTTTTCTTAAAATGTATAAAATCACGTTTTTGCATTCAGTTACTTATGAATTTTCAAGAAGATATGCATTTGGAAGAAGACCTCCCCAGTTATTTAGTTTTGACCTAATTGCTTCTCCCAGTGCTTTGGCTCAGCCAGACTCAAATACTTCAGCGATTTTATAGCACAGTAGACTTGAAAGAGTCTAACTGGCAACCTCTCCAAGCCCATTCATTAACTAAAATAGAGAATAGCCATCCTGACGGCCAAAACCGGCAAGTCACGGAAGCATCTGAACCATGAGGTCCACACTCTACACTACAAATCCTGAAAGAAATGTTATCTTGGTGTTGTTAAATCCTCATTTTCTCAAATGAAACCTTCCCAGACATGTCGTATCTAGAGTTCTCTTATGACCAGAAAGGTCAATTAACAAAATAAAATTCCCACATTCAAATCAAATATTCATTTAAAGGGATAGATCACCCAAAAATGAAAGTTATGTCGTCATTTACTTGCACAGAGATTGTTCCAAACCCACATGACTTTTGTGGAACACAAAAGGGGATGGTAGGCAAAATTTTTGTGACTAACATTTAATTCATTGTATGGAAAATGTAGCATTGTCATTTTGTGTTTATGGAACAACATGAGGGTAATTAAATGAGGTCAGAATTTTGATTTTAACTGAACTATTCCTATTGGAACTTGTTTAGTTCAAATCTATTGTGCTACTTGCATAAAGCAGTACTTTTGAAGGTTTTTTTTGTTTTGTATTGTGTACATATACATTATATATGCATATATTTTAAGTGTAATTTTATGAACTAACCAGTCATTCCAGTCATCTAAATGCTCTCTGATGCTGCTCATGTTCTTCCACTGTAAGCGTTCAGATTGCATTGAAGTCTGTTGGCAGTGTGGAGAACTAGAGCCGGTGATTAGGGAGTGGTTTAGGGAAGAAGGCTTTGTAAAAGAATTGATCTTGGGGGAAATGACAAAAGATGGTCTTTTAATTTCCCCTTTTGTAGCGGCAGTTTCCTTGATCCAAAAACTCTATGGCAACTGCTCAGCCTTGAAACGTTCCATTACAGTTAGATTCATACAAGTTACTGTGAGAATTTGTCTTTTTGTTTTATACAGTTTATTTTTATTTTGTTTTTGTCCCAAAATATTCTAGATTTGCCTATTTGTCCCTGTAAGATTGCAGAGTAAGAGTTGATGTAAGTGGTGTTATACCCCCATATGTTTCTGTCAGTGTATATATCCATGATGGTGAAATAAACCTTTAAAAAAAATGCCTGCATTGTGTATGAATATAAATTATGTATATTTAATAGAATGATTCATAATCTTGTATTAATCGCTACAAGTAAATAAATGTGCTATACTGCCATCTGCCGGTAGAAATGTTAATGAGAGTTAAGTCAGTTATAGATGAGGTAATCTTTGAAGTTTAGAATTTTCGCTTAAATTCTGCTTGTTACTAGTGTTAAATTCAAATATGGTTATAAAAACAATTGTAAAGACTAAATTTGTACATCTTAAGAAGACAATCTTATTGGTGCTTGCCGTGGAAAACGCGTTCCCACACCGCAGTGTTTTGAGTGGTTGGTGGTGGTTTGAAAAATTGCTTCCGGTTGCACCAAACCCCTTTAAAACACTAAGTGATAATAATTCCTTTACAGTTATAAGGGGTTTCTTAACTCGTGGGGTTTGTTGCAACGTGGCCCTATGTCCCTCGATGTGATCCTTCAACACAAGTTTTTTTCTTTCTTAACCGGTTGTGTCCTAAGATCTGTCAAAACGATAAATATATATGACCGACAAACGTACTTTTCCCTGAAGTGCCTAGTGCAAGTTAATGTATTTATAACGTATTATTTCAACTGATTACACTTTTAATAGGCTACACAATGCTGTGGGCCTAAAAGTCACATTTTAAATTAAATTAAATTTATAACTCTAGTATCATTTCCTCATGTCCCCACAGCTGCATCTTAAAAATCTTTGCATCCCAGATGTGTTTGACTTACTTTCTTCTGCAGAACACAATGTATATCTTTAGAAGAATATCTCAGCTCTGTAGGTCCATACAATGCAAGTGAATGGTGACCATACTTTAGAAGATCCTAAAATCACCTAAAGGCAGCATAAAAGTAATCTACATGACTTCAGAGGTGCAATATGTTTTCTGAAGCAATGCAATCACCTGTCAAGTTTTGGATTTGAAAATCCAGCAGTCCCACCACCCCAACCAAGCTCCAGTATCCCTTACATTTTAAGACAGGTGTTATAGCCTAAATTAAAACACAAAAGGGTATATATGAAGAGCATTTATTTAAAGGCTTATTTGCATATTTTCTGTTCATTTAACATTGCTTTTATTTACATTTACATATTATTTTCATTCAACACATTCTTTTCATTTCATATTGCTTTCGGATTTCTCGTGCTGACATACATCATTCCTTCCCCCGTGTGAGATGCTAAAGTCGCAGTTACAAAACTTACAAAATGCGTGACTGTCCCCCACCCTGCTCCTCTTCAGAAAAGTAAATTCGCTGTCCCATTGATCGCGGTATTTACATGAGGGTTTTGTTTTTTTTGGCAGGAGTGCCCTCCGTCTCTGTCGTAGCGTCCATCATCCGTCTCTGTTTTTTTTTTTTTTTTTCCCCGCGTTGTCACTCATCATCTGACCTCACACACTAACCTCGCGACAACTGCCACCTACAGTACCTGTAGTAGGCTACTGCAGGTGGCATTTATCGCGAGGCTAGTGACAGCTCAGATTCAGAATGTTTTTTTTTTACTCCGCCCGGCCCGGGGTATTATTTTTTAATAACGCAGGTTAATAAAATATGGGAGATTTACGGGAAAATACTAATACGGAAGGACATTTACCATTCTTTTGTGGTAAATGTGTAATTTTAACACTGATAATGCATGCTATGTGTGTGTCCCCTGATTTAACTGTCCACCCCATTATGTCATGCTACTTTGACCTTAATTGAAGATCTATGTAATGAATGGCATCACACTTTGGATGTAGACATCTTAATCAGAAGAATAATGCTGTAGTTATCTGAAGTGTCAGTCTTCTGTTTTTCCTTTATTTTGTTATCTTAGTCATATTTGAGCAAGCATAACATGTCTACCCTGTTATGGAAAAATATTAGGAAAATGAATGCCATTTTAACATTTCAATATATTTTTGGTAACAGGAATAAAACCATCATTAAATTACCCACTAAATGTCCACCCTGTTATTTTCCACCCAAACTGAAAAAAATTGAAAGCAGCTCTAATGAATATACTAAACTAGTACACTTGAAATCATTGCCAAAAGTCCAAGTGATATTCAGCACAGTCATTAAAATGTGATATGATCACATTGCTATGAAATATTCATATATATTCAGACTCCTCACAGATGTTGTTCATTCAAACTGATTTTTACTGTTGGCGCAATAAACTTATTTAAAATGAGATAATGACATTTATGCATTTGGCAGATGCTTTTATCCAAAGCGACATACAGTGCATTTATTACAGGGACAATCCCCCTGGAGCAACCTGGAGTTAAGTGCCTTGCTCAAGGGCCCAACAGTGGCATCTTGGTGGTGCTGGGGCTTGAACCCCCGACCTTCTGGTCAGTAACCCTGAGCCTAATGCAACACAATTCTTCAGCATTTGGTCTCAACTTAATTTCATTGTGTAAAATCCATCTACGGTCACTTAATCCAGTTATATTCGGACTATGTGGATAATATTTGTCGCATCAATGTGTTGCAGAAGCCAGGCAGGGCATTTCCAGTTCCCAGCATGCTTTTTCCAAGGAATGCAGTGGGAGAATACATTTAAAAACGAATTCTTATGTGTTATCATATATTTCTATGCAAAATTAAACAAGTAGGAGACTTGTTAGTATTTAAAGTTCTGCTATGTCGGGATTTAGAGGAGTTTTTGTTATACTGAATTTTTTTGGAGGTTACCATTGTTAGATGGTTTGTGATTTTAAACCATGCAGCTTCCATGGCTATTTTCACGGCAATAAACAAGAAAGAATATGTTAAAAGGTAATTAATAACCTACATAAGGTTTTTATTCTTAATTTATTTTCAATAAGAACTCTAAAACTGATTCAGTGTTGACTTTGTTAAAAATATTTTCAAAAGAGATTGCAGGGTAAAATAATTTCCTAAAAATCAAATAAAACCAGCACAATCCAATCAAATATGCTTCAAAAATTCTGAGATGCAGTGCATAATGGAGGATCTTCATCCGATATTAAAAACGTATGTGTGAGTCTGGACTGTCCTATTCGGACAGGTGGAAATTATCTGATTCCAGCAATTTCTGAAATTAAAGATACGTCTTTTTCCCACTACAGGGTTGATTTCATGCAATTTGTTATTAATGCATTGATCCCATTCTCTTTGCATTTGTTGATGATGTAAGAGAATATGGTAGGTTTCAGATCTGAGGGTGCTATGGAGCATTTTTTAAGATCTGTAGAAAGTGCTTCTTTTGCAGCAGAGTCGGCTTGTTCATTTTCCTGGATTCCACAATGACCAGTTACCTAGCGAGAGTAAATATTAAAATTCTGTGCCTCAAGAGTTGATACATTGGTTAGAATCTTTACAAGGGCTGGGTGGTCATTTTTGAGTGATGCAAGCGCTTGAAGATGTGATTTGAATCTGTTATTATTAAGAAATTTTTCTGTTGTATGGTCTTAATGTGATCCAGTGCTAGAATAATAGCAGTCTGATTGGAGATCCTTATTCCGCTTTTTTGGTGATGGATCACATATGCAGCCGACACATGATCTCCAGATATTGAGCCATCTGTATATATAGCTGTGTGTGATAAAAACATCTCTTTGATATAGTTGTTGAAGGTATTCATTCGGATGGGTTTCAGATCTTTAATTTCTTGTTCTGGGATTATTTTTGGTTTTGTGAGATTCCAGGGTTGGATATTGCAGAAGTATGTGTGTTCCAGTATTCTTAAGTCAAATTGTATGTTTTCTAGATGGGATGTAATCCGTAGACCAGGAGGTTGGATAAGCCTTGTTTTTCTCTCATACAGATATGAATCTCTTTCATACAGAACATCATATGCTGGATTTCCTTTGTTGATCTTTTGTTGTGTATTTTGGGGCTAAATTGAGACGTCTGTTCTCTAGAGAAAGTCCATTAGCCTCTACATATAGACTTTGAATTGTTGATGTTCTGAAGGCCCCCAGTGCCAGACGTATGCCTTGATGGTGAACTGTGTCCAAAAGTTGGATATGATTTTCTAGCTGAGCCATATGCTTCCATAGTCCAAACGTGATCTGATCAGTGTTCTGTAAAGGTTTAGAATAAATGAAATCTCTGCTCACCACTTAGACTTTGCTAAAACCTTTAAAATATCCAATGATTTTAAACATTTACAGTATCTTTTAAAACCTTTATGTGAGGGATAAAGACAATTTATTGTCAAAGGTTATTCCAAGGAATTTGGTCTCCTTAACAACTTTGATGGGATCGCCATCCATAAATAGCTCTGGGTCATCATGGAGAGAGCGTGACTGGCAAAAAGTGAGGCAAATGTAAAAAAATGTATAGTGAATATTGTCCGATCCAGTTGCAGTAAGTGATCTGCTTATGGCCCACAATAGCTCTTCATAGTGAAAGGTTGGGTTCAAAAAGTTAACATCTTCACATGTTCTTTTCAAAGGTTTTCTGCAAGGATATTTGGAATTTCTTGTTTTGTAGTTAACACTGAGTCTTGATGTTTAATATGTTGAATTTGAGGTCCACTGTTCTTCAGATTCCACACCTTTTTGTTGCCATTTTCGATGTCAAATTGCATAGAAATGGTCTCCATCTTTGTTTCTTGGCCTCATTTATAACTCTACATGCTTGTGCTCTATTTATTTTGACTTTGATGAGGTTTTCCATTGTTGTACTTCTGAAGAATCTTCTTTCAGCATTCTTACGCTCTTTTAAAGCCTTTTTGCAGTTATCATTGAACCACGGCAATCGTTTGCATTTTGTGTTTGGTGAAGTATTTGGAATGGTATCGTTTGCTATGGATATTAAAATAGTGGTTACATTTTTAAAAGGATCTGGATCATCCTCAGGACCTGCATTGAATCTTTCATAACATAAGGCTCGAAAATCTTGGCTTTTTTAAGTTGCCATCTCTATACACTTAATATTTCTCTTCTTCATTTGAAGGTCAAGATTGCTGGAAAATGGTCACTTCCACAGAGGTCATTCCACACTTTCCGTGTGAGATCTAGTAGTAGCTCAGGCTGGCAGATGGTTAGGTCAATTGCTGAATAAGGACCAGGTCCAGGGTGTAAATTGGTCTTGACGCTTTATAGTCATATCAAATGGAATGTATATGGAGCATACTGAAGGTTTAGATGTAAGTTACTTGAAAATTGCTATTTTGTGTGATGTATCTGTGTATCACCATTTCTAATTAAAATAGCTTTTCTGCCAGAAAAAGAGCGTCTATTGTTTGGCCCAAAATAATTTTAAAATGTTTTTAAAAGAAATAATATCAGGTGACAACTGCATCTCTTGTAGACAAAAGGCAAGTGGGTTGATAATCGCTAATAACTGTTAACTGATAACTGTTGCAATTCTGTGAAGTTAGCTCAGAGCCCACTGCAGTTCCATTGGATAATATTCTGATCCATGTTTAAGTTGGGAAAATAGGGATATTAACCCTAATTCTGCCTTTTGGTGAGCAGCTCTTACTGTGATAGCCACTCTCTTTCATTTCTACATCTTTGATAGCTTTCGCCTTTGTATTCTCATCCTGTGATACTTTTAATTGTGAACATCCTGCTTTTTTAGAATTCTTTTTAATTATTTGATTTTCTGTTTGTAAGTACTGGTTTTGATCTAGGAGGAGGTATGCCTTTACTGTTGCTGACAGTTTGTGGTTTATCTTTTAGCAGCCAGATCAAATCTGTTTGGCAATCCACTGAACGAAAAGTTTATTATTACCACAGAGGCAAAAGCTTGTTTACAATGAAAGAGGGAACCACAGAGACAAATTTACATACTTCATTGTAGCTTATTTTCTTTGAACATCTTATTTTCTGGATTTCTTTCTCTTTCATCCACATCAAGCATTCTTTTGATGTAGCATTTGTTCTCCTGCACGATTGCAGCATTTGGGTGGCTTATGGCAGTTTTCTTTGTCATGATCCTCCTCTCCACAGATACCACAGATACACTTATTCTTACAGCTGTTTGATCCATGTCCATACTTTTAACAGTAAAAGCATCTCAGTTGATATGATATAAATAAGTCCACTGGAACATTCATATACCTGACTGTGATTCTTTCTGGAGGTTGAGGTTTATTGAAGGTAATAATGTAAGTGCCAGTTTTGATGATTCAATCTTCTCTTTTGATTGTTATTCTTGTCATATACATCACTCCTTGAGATTTAAGTTCAGAAGTAATTTATTCTTTACCTACATCATCCAACTCTCTGGTAAGAATTATTCATTTGCTGTAGTTGAGTGTTGGATGTGGAGAAGTCTTTATATCAAGTCCAGCAAATTGGCATGAAGAAGGTTCTCTGAATTAGCATTCTTACAACATTCCACCAGAATCTGGCCAGATCGCAGTTTCTTTACCTCCTTAACAGTACTGGCTAGTCCTGTAATACCTTTGTGATAGGTATATCTGATGATGCAGATTCAATAATTATACATTTTGGCCAATCTTCAGTGTTAGATGTAGAAGCACATAGATTCTCAGAAGTGCAGTCCATGACCAGGTCTAAAAGTAATTTTTAAGATGTGTGTTTGGTATCCATGTTTAGCGTAATATTCTTCATCATCTCTCATCCCCACCCACTGGAGTTCAATAAGGGGATGCAGAGCCGCAGATTATGCACCAAGGATATAGGGATGGTATAATTGAGCACAAAGTACAAAAGATATTCCATCTACTCCACTGACATTTAGCCAATGCCTTCTGGAGACACTGAAAAGAGAGCCATTGTTAACCTATCACGTAGCATTACCAGGGCAGGTCTTGACCAGCCAACTGATTGGATCGGACCTGTGAAGTAGGAGCTAACACGCAGTGTTGAAATAATGGAAGCCGCATAAAACCATGCTTTTCAGGAGCCAGGATCTCCTGCTCCACCAACACGGGTCGCAACTCACGACAAATAAGTCGTCCTCTTTTGTCGTATTTTATGAATAGCAAGGTGATGCTAGGACTATAACTACTCAGGGTCCTTACGGAGAGGTAGACAGTGATGGTATACAAAGATGGAAAAACTCAAGTACAGTATAGAGAAAAATAAATAAAGTATATAAACATCTGTGACTCTAGTATGGGAGGCTCAAGGGTTATTCACTCTTGCCAAAGGAGTTGAGCCTAGCACTACGGAGCGGAGGAGTGTGCCACTGTACCTTTCACGAGCTACCATCAGGTTACCATTGTAGAGAAGAGTTGAGATAATGGTTAGGTTGGTTGTGTATATTACTACTGTAATATCAGTGTGTATTGCTTTTTTCATGAAGCAAATACTGACGGATTATCAGTATATTGAGATCGTTAAACTCTTAACCACACCATTCTTGTCATATACTGTAGCACAAAAAGATATATATATATATATATATATATATATATATATATATATATATATATATATATATATATTATATATATTATTATGCTAATGTATTTGTTGCTAGCAACTATCTGCAAGGTTCAATAGTGTTATTTGAACAGATCAAATTTAAGTTGTGTTAAATCCATTCATTTAGGTTTTGTCCACACAAAGTATTTGAGTAGAGCCTACATTTAAATTGTATATCAAAGAAATTAATTTTCATTGTGTGAAACCAATGTCCACAATTGAATTAAGTTTACCCAACATTTTTATTTCAGTGCTGACCACCTAACCCAAAGGAGAAGTCAAATTGTTGTGTCATTTTAAATCCTTAACATGTCCCTTTAATATTGAAACCTATAAAAGTATATTTAATTTAATTAAGTTGAAGAGTTACCGAATTGTAGGAATGACCCATTTGAGTATTTTAAAGAAATATGCTTTATTTTTATGTTAACATGTCACAATGCAAAAAAATCCTGCTTGTCATAAAATACTTTTCTGTCTTATGCATATTTATTTCTTGTTAGTTTGTGGTGAAATATGTCCCAGACATTTCTTTGTTTTCCTAAAATTAGTAACTTCTTCTTGTCCATAGCACAAATGTATGGGACTAGTCATGCACAAAGATTTCAAATGGAGGGTTTGGAGTTAAATAGAAATAGTAACAGTATTGCTTGACTTTGCAAACACCTAATAAGACTGCGGACAGCTGCAGTAACTCTTTAAATGACAATGAATACAGATTCTACGGGAGAATTTTGTTCCTCAGTGTATTTCAAGTCTGCAGGAGTTTGATAGCATTTTGAATAATTGCCACCAAAGAAACGGAGACTTAACACTCTTCTCACACACAAAAATGTCCAACAGAGACAACAATAGAAATAAGACATCTACACATAACATTAAAAAAAAACAACTTTAATTATAATCCTTAATCTTTCAAATGAACAAGCGCCCCTCCCCCTAAACACTCCAATAGACAAATTCAATCTTATTTACAGCATAGATAGATCGATCCAGATATACAGTATTTATGACCAAATAAATCACACTGGTCACTACGAAACGACTGATTTATTCAGTCTTTGAGCTACAGTTCAAATGCGCTGATGTTGAGAGATGTTGATATTTGGAGATAAAATGCTACCGAATTCCTCTACAATGGCCAAGCCATTGGATTTCAGCTTGCTTTGGAAATGGAGGTGCTCTAACACCAGAAATCACAAATCTATGGGACCATACAAAGCATCTTCATGCAAGATTGAGGGAACAAATGTAGACTCACTTAACAGTACATATCAGCAATATTAAAAGGAATAGTTCCTGGTTAAATACAAGTTAAGGTCTATAGACAGTATCACTAGCATGCTTTCGATTACCAAAAAACAATTTTGACTCATCGGTGTACAGAAATGCCATTACAATAGAAGTCAACGGGGCAACCGCTAGCCACCCTGAGTTCCATTGTAAGAGCAAAACTTACATTATTTTCTGCTGTAAATGACAACATACCACATTTACAGTCTAGAGCTTAACCTGGAATATTCCTTTAATTTGAGTTGAATATTTGTTGAATAATAGTGGTTTAGGTTTGTCAGAGAAAACATTTGCTAAAAGTGACTGTGTTTGGACCAAAAGTCACAGTTTAGGAGCATATTAAAAGAACTCAGAAAATAATGAGAGCATGATGCAGCTATGATCAAATGTGACTCTTGAATTGCTGCGAGAACAGTGTCTGAACAAATCATGGTGATTCAGTTAAGGCTGTGCATTGTGCTGGAGGTGATGTGGATATCACTCCCTGCCTTTACGACTAACAGAAAACTCTACTACCCCTGAAATATTGTCGGACTAGTCTCAGCTCTACATTAGCAAGGAATGATCACTCCTCAAACAACATTCTCTCATTTAATGCAATTAAATTACAATACATTTTACAATTTTATAGGTACAGTATATAACAGTCAAAAAGTGCACTTGCAGAGGGGGGAAAAATAAGAAAAAGAAAAACCATCCATCACATAGATGGCATTTTAAAACACAGATGGTAACAGGTCTGTCTGTGGTGCGTAATGAAGATGTCACTAAGTGAAGGGCTGAAGGAACAGGGCACTGCGCTGGCCATCACCACTAGATTTCCTGTCATGGGTAACCAGAGCAAACAATGCATAAATTAACCTAAAATATGACCGCAATCAGAAGCAAATTCAGAAATAACTTGAAGGACATTCAAAGTAGTCAAGTGGATCTGGATGCTGCATGGAATTATTCTGAAATTGTTGTGAAACTAATTGTGGTGTCCTTTTTTTTTTTTTTACATGACGCTTTATAAACTGAAAAAGAGTGAATCTTACAATGAAATGTTCAGCTCATATTTCACTGCCAATAATAATATATATATATACACATACACACACACCAATCTGCCGCAACATTAAAACAACCTGCCAATATTGTGTAGGCCAAAACAGCGCCAACCAGCATCTCAGAACAGCATTCAGAGATGATGTACTTCTCACCGCAATTGTACAGAGTGGTTATCTGAGTTACCATAGACTTTGTCAGTTTGAAAGAGTCTAGCCATTCTCTGTTGCTCTTTTTCATCAACAAGGCATTTCCGTCCACATAACTGCCGCTCACTTGAGGCATTTTCTTTTTGGCACCATTCTGAATAAATTCTGAAATTCTAGAGACTGTTGTGCGTGAAAATCTCAGGAGATCAGCAGATACAGAAATATTCAAACCAGCCCGTATTGCATCAACAATCATCCATGCGATTATCTAATCAGCCAATCGTATGGCAGCAGTGCAGTGCATAAAATCATATGGGTCAGGAGCTTCAGTAAATGTTCACATCAACCATCAGAATGTGAAAAAAATGTGATCTCACTGATTTGGAGTGTGGCATGATTGTTGGTGACAGAGGGGCTGATTTGAGTATTTCTGTAACTGCTGATCTCCTGGGGGTGTGTACATGTGTGTATGTGTATATATACATATATATATATATATAAAGAAGCCCATTCAGCTTTGTGACATCATTTTCATTACATTCTCATTATTTTAATGCAAAGATCATAACCTCATTATTATAATGTGAAGGACAAAAAGTTAATTAAAATCAGCATTTATCAATAATTAAATTCAGTACAACAAATACCAGCACAATGCATAATTACATTTAGCTATAATTTAAACAATATTACGGTAATGAAAATGAGATTTTTTAACACAACTGCTGGATCCTGATAATTGGGTGAAGGGTGTCTAAATGTGTTTAACTGTCACACAAGTAGTCACAATGCTAGAAAATCTTAATGGTGTTTAAAAAAGGCATCATTTTCTTTATGCAAAATATAATGTTGATATTTTGTTTATTTTTATTATGACGTGAAAGATGAACTTTGAATTTCTGGGCTAGATCATATCTCACCCCAAATGTATATTTTGCAAAAATACATTTTAGCCTATTTGTAGGATCATTAATTTCAAAATGTTCTCATTCATTTTTCTAATATTTATATTTTGCATTGTAACATTATTTTTATGACAATCATCCCCACTCTAAATTCTCATTACTGTAATGGCAAAAAAAAAATAAAAAAAAAATATATATATATCATTACTGTATTGTGATTTTTAAATGTTTTAAATTAAAATCAGTAACCTTATGCAATGCCACAACATTTATTTCCAGCCAGAGTTTAATACATTTTTGGCCGAGATCTTGTATTGATGACGGAAGAGTCGAATCACTCCGTTAAGTCTTCTCCAGCATATCCCAAATACATTCGATGGGGTTAAGGTCAGGACCCTGTGGTGGCCATTTCATGTATGAAAATGATTCCTCATGCTTCCTGCACCACACTTTCACAATTTGAGCTCGATAAATCTTGGCATTGTCGCACTGGAATATACCCGTGCCGCCAGGGAAGAAAAATCCATTGATGGGATAACCTGGTCATTCAGTACAACACAGCTGACTTCATTTTATTGCCGCATAACATTGTTGAGCCTTAGCATAATTATCCAATCCTAGGCTCTTAAATATCTGCTTATTTAAATCCAAACGGCGATTTATTTTTAATTTTTTTGGCCAAGCAGTGTATACTTAGAAAAGTACTTTTACCATTTAAATAATAAGAACAAATTTATTTTTTTCACATGACGGTAATAAGAATGAGATTTGTTTCCACACTACAGTAGGCTACTGAGAATTGAGGGAGGGGGGTTTAAATGTGCTAAATTATCACAACAGCAATGTCAGAATGTGAGAAAATCTTAAAGGACCTCATTTGCTTTATCCAAAATCTAATGTTAATTTTTTTCTTTTGATTTTGCAGTGAAATATGACCTGACTATTTTCGTGATATTCTCCTAAAATCGCCATCAAAGTTTAAATCAATCAAATATTATATGTATTTTAGGGTAGCTCAGCGAGTATTGATGCTGACTTCCACCCCTGGGGTCACGAGTTTGAATCCAGGGTGTGCTGAGTGACTCCAGCCAGGTCTCCTAAGCAAAACTGGCCCTGTTGCTAGGGAAGGTAGTCACATGGGGTAACCTTCTCGTGGTCGCAATTAGTGGTTCTCTCTCTCAATGGGGCGCGTGGTAAGTTGTGCGTGGATCGTGCAGAGTAGCATGAACCGGATGTGCGGATTGACTATCTCAGAAACTGAGGCTACTGAGACTTGTCCTTCGCAACCCGGATTGAGGTCACATTTAGATTTATTGTATGGTAAATTTATGTAATGAAAGTGAATGGTGACAGAGACTAGCATAACATCTTTTGTGTTCCATGGAATAAAGTCATCCGGATATGGAGTTAATCATGACAAAAATATTATTTTTGTTTGAACTATCCCAACAAAGGTCAGATATCTCACAATATGTGTAATGATTCAACAATATTTAGTTTTCAAAACTTATGGAATGTTTCATCCACTGCACACACTGAATGATTTATCACAGTCCAGTGAAGTCTAGTTGATGGCTTTGCAAGAAGGAACTGTGTGTGTGAGTGAGAATTATAGGACAAGTTAAAAAAGCACACACACTCATTCTCTCAGTCAAGTCAGGATTCACCTCTACTGCCCGTGGCCCACACTAGGTGCCTTCCAGCCCAGTGCAGATGGGCCAAGAGATGTGTCCTTGGCGAACAGCTTAATATCTGAGGTCAAACTTGTCAAAAGTTGCAGATGGACTTCATAAGAAATGATCCAGATGTGTCTGGGTGTGGGGGGGATACATTGGGAGAGTGGGGTTAAAGGGGCGTGCATACCCAGAGACACCCGGAGCTGAAAAAGTTAATAATTATTCAAAAACCATTAGTATAGCTGCAGCATAGGGACTATTAAAACTATCACAGAACATAAATGTCATTATAAAATAGTTCCAGTCATGGGTCTTGACTGGACAATACAGCTTTCTAGCCATGAATAAATGCACCGTAAAGCTATGATATCAAACACCTGTTCATCGTATATATCACTGCGCAGCACCCAGAGAGGCTTAAACTATTAACCTTAGTTTACATGTCAGGGACTTCATCTTCTGGCAGTAGAATTGCTTAAAAATTTGCTTCAAAAAACAAGTTGTGGCTTTTAGTATGTTTGTTTGCTTTGAGGTCATCTATAAGCTAATGCATTCTTCAAATTAACAAAACTATCTTTTAACAGATATATGCATTTCAAATCTGCAGGAAAAATGGACCAAAAAAATTTGTTTCATCGTGCACTCAGGGGGTCTCCAAATTTTCCTCCAATAAAATGCACTTTAGAATGAGACTGTCCTTCCCACTGATATTTCCTGCTGACAAGCAATAGGTGTGTTTGACTTCAACAGCGCCTTGCCTTACTGATCAGCAAGATTAGCTGGTTGCAGTTGGGGGAGGACTTGAAAAGAGCCGTCAAGCCGGACACTTTGATGTAGGTTCAGCACACTACGTGAAGTGTAGTTACAGCAGATCACGCAATGCTCGTTTTGTTTTTTGCAGATGAAGTGGATGCAATAGAAATTACGAAGCGGCCACTTGAATATTACATAATATAAACAGAAACACTATTCATTTGAATAGGTTACATGCTGCTTATTACAGTACCTGTGTATACAAGAAGAAAGTCCGATAAAAGCCTATATTATTTTAATACCAATAAAGGAGTCTTTATTTTTGAATAGTTTTTATAAATAAATTTGTGAGTTTAGCCGAACTTAAAGGGATAGTTCACCCAAAATTTTTTATTTGTTCATTATTTATGCCATCCCATATGTGTATACAAAAACAAAGATTTTTAGGAGTACATTTTAGCTCTGTAGGTCCTTACAATGCAAGTGAATGGTGATCAGACCTTTGTAGCGCCAAAAATCACATAAAGGAAACATAAGTCATCCATAAGACTCCAGAGGTTAAATACATGTCTTCAGAAGCAATATGATAGAGATGAGAAACAGTTTAAAATTGAAGTCCTTCAATTTCCACTCCAGTTACCACATGTGGCTTTTAGATGAAGGAGATAAAGTAAAAAAGGACTTAAATATGATCTGTTTCTCACCCACATCTATCATATAGCTTCTGGAGACATGGATTTAACCACTGGAGTTTCATGGATTAATTTTATGTTTCCTTTATGTGATTTTTGGAGCTTCAAATGTCTGGTCACCATTCACTTGCATTGTATGGACCTACAAAGCTGAGATATTCTTCTAAGAATCTTCATTGTTTTCTGCTGAAGAAAGAAAGTCATACATATTTGGGATGGTAAAATGAGTAAAAGATGAGAGAATTAAATTTTTTGGGTGAACTGTCCTTTTAAAAGTTGTCAGAATAAACACATTGGTAATGGCATACTACATACTACTCTTTTAAACTAATATGCCATAAATAGTAAAAGTAGTATGAATTCCAAACTCAAATAAGCGGTCGTCATCAGAGCTCGTGCCTCCGCTTTGGAGAAACTGCAGTAGCCGGATGGTCTCCCCTGACTCTTGCGGTTCTTTGATTGCATACATCACGGTGACGTTGACTTAAGTTAGCCAAAATTTCTAACCAACATGCACTCCTTCAAGTCAGGTGCAAATCGGTCTGCGCAGCGCTGTGTGAAGTCGAACAAATCATGGTTCACGGATATGACAAAAAAACTAAAGCTATTGGGTATTGTCCTTCATTATAAAGTCCTTCATTTCAAATGGAAACGGGACACTGATTTTGTGAAGCTACAGTTTATGGTCTTTAAAAGGAATATTCAGGGATCAATACAAGTTAAGCTCAATTGACAGCATTTGTGGCATAATGTTGATTACCACAAATAATTAATTTTGACTCGTTCCTCGTTTTCTTTATAAAAAAAATCTGGGTTACACTGACTTACAATTGAAGTGCAGGGGGCAAATCTGTAAACATTAAAATATTCACAGTATCAAAAGTATAGCCAAAAGACGTAAACAATATGCATATTAACATGATTTTAGTGCAATATAATTGCGTACTAACCTTTCTGTGTAAAGTTATATCCAATTTTACAACTTGTCATGACAACGTAACATAACTTCTTGATTTAAACAACTTTACAGCTCAAATAATACACAAGTTTTAAAAGAAGAATTAATGGAAGTGCTTTTATAAAATTATAAGCTTCACATTTCTGCATTTAAACCCTCTATAAATTGGCCTCATTCACTTCCACATTTACATGCAGGTAATAAACAGTTTATTCAAGGGTGTTTTTCAGAAAATGGTGTTCTGAAATGTCATAAAAACGAAAACGGCAATTCCCTAAGGCCGTTTAAAGGGTTAAGATTTTTGGGTTGGTCCCAGAGAACGCAGCTTATGAGGTCATGTAAACGCAGAAGTGGCATTCTTACAGGTTTTTGAAGTGTGCGCCATATGAGTGAACAAACATCATAGGATGGAGCCTAACAACTCTGAGAGTACAGTGGGAAAAAGCACATATACTATAAACTAAAATAATAACTTTGTGCTATATTGCTAAAAGGTGCTATATAAATAAAGTGCTTCTCAAAATATATAATCAAAACACACTTATTCAAACAAGCACAAAAATAAAATTATAGTATATGAAAGTATATACCCATTTATACACAGCAATGTACAATACTGACTGTCCCTCACGTTCGTGTATATGCGCTCGTACATTGGAGGAATCCCGGAGTTTGATGTAAGAGGGAAACCCCAATGTGGAGGCGAGGGCATGGTCCAGCATTCGCTTGGAAAGAGAGTAAGTGGTAAGGTTTCTCACCTGAGATGAATTGTGGGTAATTGCTTGTTCGCAGTGAGAGACGGGGGAAATAAAAGGGGCCAGTCAGAGTGTGCAGAGAGCCCAGCTGAGAAGCTGTTTGTGTGTTGGTCGTTGCCATTAAATTGAAGTTTCACTGTTGCGCTAAGCAAACGCGTTTAAGCGTCGTAAGCCGCTTTCTGGTGTCCATGTAAACGTAGAGACTGTAACCTCGAGTTTTGCTTTTTTTTTTTTTTTTTTAGAAAAGGACGAAAAAGTTTAAATAATTTTTTGCTGTAATCAAGATTATGCAGCAAATGCTGTTGATTGAGCTTAACTTGTATTAAACCAGGAATATTACTTTAATAAAATAACGTTTTATTATTTTTATAACATAGCAACCGTTCTTGCTTTAAAAGATGATATTAACATAATAACATGTCCTTTCATACCTTATTGGTTAAAAATAATCTAGATCCATGGTGAAAATATATATATGAAAGTGTTAAATGTTATTTAGTGATGAAGTCACCTGAGGGGGGGGGGTTGAGTGTAAAAGATCTGTTGTCAAGTAGTAGTCAGGGCATACAGACCCCTAGCAGTTACACTGCTGCTTGGTCTGTGCAGCAGAGCCCCGGGGCTGTCTGACGTTCCTCAGGGACGCGTCGCCATACTGGATCCCAGAACCCATCCGCTCCGGATCCAACTCACCTAAACATGACCAGAAAGAAATGCTAATGAAATCTCTCCTTACACTAAACTCTTGAATAGGCAGAACTTTAGTCAGTCACCACTGACTTTCATGATTTGGACAAAAAGATACAATTCAATTGAAAGGTGAGTGAGACTATCATGCTTTCTTTCATCTATCATATTTCTTTTGTGTTCCACGAAAGAACAAATCACATGGGTTTGGAATGACATGAGAGTGAGTAAATGATGCCAAATTTATTTTGGGGTGAACTATCCCTTTAAATCACTTCATTGGGCTGTTTAGATGATGATTGGGCTTCAGACATCTGTCTCAGGTGAGACTTTAAACAAAGCAAATGAGTCATATAGACTACTTTTATGGCACTGTTTCATTATTTTGTAGCTCAGTCATGGTCGTCAACCTCTTTTGTTGTACTGAAAAGAGCAGCTTGGACATTCTGGAAAACATCTACATTTGTGTTCCATGGGAGAAAGAAAATCAAAGGTTTGAAATGACACAAGGTTGTGTAAATGCTAACAGAATTTTCATTTTGGTGTGGAAAATCTTTTTAATATCAAGCGGGACCACACATGCACAATATTGTGGCAGTGGTTGTTTCCTCTTACCTGACTCGATCTTGTTGAGGATGGAGCGAGCACATTTGAGAAAGGCTTCCTCTACATTCTCTCCTGTTAAAGCACTTGTCTCCAGAAACATCAGCTCTGGGTGGAGGACACAGTCTGAGTCAGACTAAAATACCAAAATCTGTTCATAGTGCAAAGTCTTTGTTTTTAATACAGTGATGTGAAAACTTATTCCTGATTTCTTCTATTTTTGTATATTTTCATAATAAATTGTTCGTAATAAAAACGACATATAACATAATACAAAAGACAAACCTGAGTAAACACAAAATACCATTTTCAAATATAGTTTTTATATTGAAGCAAAAAAGTTATCCAACACCAATTTCACCCATGTGAAAAACAATGTGCCCCCTTAAACTGAATAGCTGGTTGTGCCACATTTAGCAGCAGTAACAACTGCAACCAAACACTTCCGATAAATGGAGATCAGTCTTTCACAATGCTGTGGTGGAATTTTGGCCAACTATTCTTTGCAGAACTGCTGTAGTTCAGCCACATTGGAGGGTTTTCGAGCATGAACTGCCCATTTAAGTTCCTGCCACAGCATCTCAATCGGGTTCAACATAGGACTTTGACTGGGCCACTCCAAAACTTGAATTGTGCTTCTTTTGAGCCTTACTACTGGACTTACTACTATGCTTTAGATCATGGTCTTGCTGCTTAATCCAGTTGCGCTTGAGCTTCAACTCATAGACTCATGACCGGACGTTCTCCTTTAGGATCTTCTGGTAGAGAGCATAATTCATGTGTCCCTCAATAATTGCAAGTCGCCCTGGTCCTGAAGCAGCAAAGCATCCCCACACCATCACACTACCACCACCATGCTTGACCGTAGGTATGATGTTCTTTTTGTGGTGTTCTGTGTTTGATTTACGCCAGATGTAACAGAAACCCTGTCGTCCAAACAGTTACACTTTCGGCACATCAGTCCACAGAACATTCTCCCAAAAGGTTTGAGGATTATCAAGGTGTGCTTTGGCAAAATGCAGACGAGCCTTAATGTTCTTCTGGGTTAGCAGTGGTTTTCGCCTTACCACTCTTCCATGGATGCCATTTTTGACCACTGTGTTTCTGATAGTGGAGTCATGAACAGTGACCTTTATTGATGCAAGAGTAGCCTGCAGTTCCTTGGATGTTGCCCTTGGATTTTTTTTGTGACTTCCTGGAAGAGTTGTCGCTGTGCTCTTGGAGGAATTTTGGAAGGTCGACCACTTCTGGGAAGGTTCATACTGTGCCAAGTTTTCTCCATTTGTAGATCATGGCTCTCACTGTGATTCTTTTGAGTCCCAGAGCCTTTAAAATAGATTTGTAACCCTTCCCAAATTCATGCTGCTGAAAAAGTTCTATTTAGGTGTTGATTTGATTGAACAGGGCTGGCAATAATCAGGCCTGGGTGTGTATAGTCCAACTGAACCCCATTATGAATGCAGTATCATAGATTTGGGGATTTAGTAACTAAGGGAGCAAATGCTTTTTCACACAGGCCCAGTTGGTATTGGATAACTTTTTTGCTTCAATAAAAATCATTATCATTACAAACGTTTTTTTGTGTGTGTGTGTGTTTGATGTTAGATTTTGTTTGAATTTTTTTGTAGTACATTTTTATTGATTCATATGTACATGATAAAGAAAAACCCAACACATATGCAAGGAATCAAAATTTTACATTCAAACCCTACAAATACAATCCCACCCTGACCCACAACGAACACCTCTATGGTCCCACATAATAACACACAGACACAACCCCCCAAAAAATAAAAATAATAATAAACATACATAATTAAACTAAACTACACTCTTCACATCCCCTCCCCGTGAGTCCCCCACAAAAACGAAATAATTGCTAATTTTTTTAACAAATAATTCCCTAAACCCCAGCCTTCTACTTCCTCAAATGCAGCCACCCTCCCCATTTCCACACGTCACTCGGAAAAAGAGGGCGTTCCATTCAAATTCCAATCCCTCAAAATGATTTCATGAGACTGGTCAGAAACCAATTTTTTATGTGATTATTCACCAAATTTATGACCGTGCCATCACCCGAGTCTGGGACAAAGTAAAATTTTAATGCTCAAAATAATTCTAAACCTTTAACCAAAAATCATGGATCTTAATAAATCCCCAAAAAACATGGGTTGTGTCTCTAACTAATACACTGATAGCCTTATGACCTTTTCCAAAAGCAGTAATCACCTCTCCCAAAGTACCTGGCGGTAAAACAATACAGAGCTGGTGGCGCAGCTGTAAATACCTATAAAACTGAGATCTGGGAATCCCAAAATGATGACCCAAATTCTAAAAAGATTCCACTCTCATACAGGTCACCAAGTGTAGTAACCCCCCCGGCCAGAATTGATCAGGGCCTTTCTCCCTCATCTGATCTCCGAGCCGTGACCCCATGAGCTCGCTCGATTTCCAGCTTATGGCCTGTTATGCCGAGCAGACTCGGAAAGAACTCGTCTAGGAATTTCACCATATCTCTGCCTTCTACATGCTCAGGAATTCCAACAAATCAGATGTTATTCCGGCAGCTCCTATTCTCAAATTCTTCCAGTTTTTCAAAAACGCACTCCAAAACAACTTTGGTTGCCGGCGGTTTATCAGATAATTCCTTCTCCGATGACTCCACATAATCGCTACGTTTCTCGACATCTGACAATCTTGTAACCAACTCAGAGAATTTCGTTTCCATCGCCGTAATAGATCGATGTATTACAGCGAGATCCTCCAGCAACAACTTTCTTCAGCATCACAAACATGTTGGACAGTTGACGCTGGATTTCTCCTGCCGCACCGTCCAAACCGAGTCCCTGGTCCGCAGGCCTGGAGATTTCAGCTTGAGCACTTGAAAATTGTCTTTTAATATCACCAGAGCCTGAGAATTTTGACTTCTTTGCCATGTTGATTTCAAAGAACAGATATGTAGCAGGGTGTATCGAATCTCACCTTATTTTCATTATTCATCAAAAAAATATTTAGGAAAGTTTACAGCAAAGTGCGCAGAGCTCGCCACTTACACGTCTGCCCCTCGCATGGCGTCACGTGACTACTTGTTTGAATTTTTTAAACCATTTAGAATGAGATATTCACAAATACAGAAGAAATCAGGATTGAGGCAAATACATTTTCACAGCACTGTAAATGCCCTAATATGTCCATATCAGACTCACTACCCATGCTCACTGACAAAAATAAGCTTTTAGCAAATATATATTCAAATGTACAGTTTTTCTCATACAGGAAAATGGAACAAAACTATTTAAAGCAGTATTTATTTATATTGACTATTTACAGCAGTCTATAGAAGTTTTTTGTCCAATAAAATGCTCTCTAGAATGAGAATGTTCCCTAACTTTAATACCACCTGGCTCTGACTAGCAATAGCAAGGATGATGTTAATGTTGTTTTAAAGGAACAGCCCATTGATATGTCCAAACCAATGAGAAACATAAAAATATCAAAAATCATGCATGTGGTCTTTAACATGTAGGTATACCATAAACCTACTGTCTGCTCCCATCCTATGACTGCATAGTTTTTCTTTAAAGGAATATTTCACACAAAAATGAAAATTCTCTCATCATTTACTCTCATTTACCCTCATGACATCTCAAATGCCAAATCTCAAATGTCTTTCTTCTGAATACAAATGAAGATTTTAAGAAAAATATTTCAGCTCTGTAGGTCCATATGATGCAAGTGAATGGTTCCAGAAATTTGAAGCTCCAAAAAGCATATAAAGGCAGCATACAAGTAATAATTAAGACTCCAGTGTTTAAACCCACATCTTCAGAAGTGATATGGTAAGTGAGGGTGCGAAACAAATCAATATTAAAGTCATTTTTTTACTTTCGATCTCCACTTTCACATACTTCTATTTTTGGCGATCAGCATTCTTTGTGCATATCATCACCTGTTGGGCAGGAAGGAGAGTTTACAGTAAAAAAGAACTTACATTTTAATGTTTCTCACCCACACCTATCATATTGCTTCTGAAGATAACGTTTAACCACTGAGTCTTATGGATTACTTTTAAGCTGCCTTTATGTGCTTTTTGTACCTGTAAAGTTCTGGTCACCATTCACTTGCATTGTATGGACCTACAGAGTTGAGGTATTCTTCTAAAAATCTTCACTGTTTTCTGCTGAAGAAAGAAAGTCATACATATTCTGTAATCTGTACCTGTAAAGTTTGTTTGTGTTCAGCAGAGAATTTTCATTTTTGGGTGAACTTTCCCTTTAAGGCAATTTATGTGGTTCTTGAATGAGAAAACCTAGAGAGTTACTGCATTAGAAGAAGCTCTAACCATTCTCCTGGGCAAAGCGAGAAGCCTCTAAGAAGGTGACCTCCCGGTCTGCATCCAGATCCTTCTTATTTCCACACATGATGATGACGATGTTGGGGCTGGCCAGCGTCCGTGCATCTGTCAGCCAGTTAGTCAAAGCATTGTAGGTCTCCCGACTAGAAGAAAGAGAGATGATACAACAAAAAATTATTTCACCAAAGGAGTCGTTATAATCAGCCCAGTAGAAATGTCCTAAACAGGGTGAATTAGTAAGAGGGAACAAACTTTTACATACTTTAGCTTTTACAGTTTCTAGAAATCAAAGCCTGTAACAATCTCTATGACGTATGCAGTCCTTCACATTTCCTGACTCTGTTTGTTTGAGTCACCAGTCTCAATAGCAACCATTAGCCAGTGGTCACGGCAATGGACGAATGAGTAAATGTGTATCAGTGTAAAGCATTGAACGTGGTAGACTGCAGCTGCAATTAACGATTATTTTGATTATTAGAACGATTATTCGATTATTCGCAGATTATTGCGACGATTAATCGTTAGCTCTTAAACGATTATTCAGCTTGTGCTCAGAGTTAAAAGGATGTTTAAACAAGCTTACTAACAACAAACAGGACAAAATTATCTTTTAAAAATACCTCTAAATGACAATCATTGAATTAAAGGAAAACATTTATTCATAAAGTTTAATTCAATAAAGAAATTCACTGCAAAATATCTTATTGCAATCACAAGTTTTTGTCTTGGTTTCCATTTAAATTATCTAAACATTCTTAAAACAAGTAACATTTACGTGAGAAGCAACATTTAAGATAATAAGAATTGCTTTCAGAGAAATTATCTTAAATATATAGTAAGTGTATTTTGTATATAAGTGTATTTTTTACTTGGTTATATTTCTGCAAGTGCAGAAAAGACAAAATATACTTATATGCAAGATCTATTCTCTAAAAAAGATGCAATCACCTGAGAAGCAGCATATAAGATATTTAGACTTGCTTTTAAAGGATTTTTAAACATTTATATTTTTTATATTGTATTCAACATTATCAGATAACAGTTTTTTTATTCTGCAGTATAGCTGCTAAATTTGCTATATTCATATATACATATATGTGTATAATGGGGCAAAGATTACCCTCTCTCACCTTTCTGTTCACTTCAATCCATCTTTAACTCACTAAATAACAAATTCTCTCTTATTAATAAAGCTGCGTATTACCAATTTTCTTCACGATAAGAAATGCACAGTAACATATATTATAATTCAGTCTTGAGCCATCATGTTATAATCCAGCTGCAGTAAGCGCGCGATCGAGGGAAGAACTGCCGGGTGCAGTTTCAATCTCTCCCCCTTAGATCAGGACATCCGCGCAACTCACAGAAGAGGCGATGACCGCACAGAGAAATGTCAGTTTTGCCATTTTTAGATATTTACGTGACCTTCTTCCATATTATTTGAACTTTAATAAAGCTCTAACACATTAAATATAACTGCGTTAAAGATGTAACCCTGGGGTATTTCCTTATAAGACGCTCGACACGCAAGTTTTGTTTCAGTGGAACGGCAGCTCCAGCTCAATGTATTCCACAATGTGAGTGCTTCAGTATTTACTTTTTTATTTTATTTTTGCACTATAATTCCCACATACTTTGCAATCTACATCACCTGAAGCTGTTTGGAAAGTTTGGAGTGCATCTGAACTGTGAGCTGTGTTTTCTTCCTCTCCTCAGTCAGGTGCGAGCTGCTCTCATCATTAGAGTTTTGTATGATCTCGTGTTACATTAAATGAGATCAAACGACTATTTGACAACTAACATTTTTGTTGACAATTTTTTATTGACAATGTTGTCGATAACGTCGAATATTTGTTTCAGCCCTAGCTGCAATGATGACAGATCACAGCTGAAGGATGACCCCACCATATTCTATCCATCAAACATCCACAATCCATCACTCTGTTAATTTCTCTCACAGTTTCTGTATGGTCGACACCCTGTCTAATGGACTAGATCGCTCAGATGATGACATTTTATTACAGTCCTGTCACTCTTTATTACTCCGCTCTCTGCGTCTCTACTACCATGACAGTGGCACCACAACCCAGAGCTTATCCAGTTGAATGCCACAACCACTCTCACTGTGTGCCTGTCATACAAGCAAGTATTTGCGGAAGAGAATACGTTTAAAGGGATGGTTCTTCCGAAAATGAAAATTCTGTCATAATTTACTCACCCTTATCATCCTTCCAAACCCATATGGCTTTCTTTTGTTGGTGCAACACAAAAGGAGTTTTTAATTTTTAAGAATTGTAGTACTGGAAAAGTACTGGTCACTCTTTTCCATGTAGTAGTATCAAAAGTGGCCATAGACTTCTGAAGCCATACAATAGTTTTGTGTGAGGAAAACATTGAATTTTAAGTCTTCACTGAAAATCTTGCCATCCACCATAGCTCTTCTTTGTGTGTACATGAGAGTAGCAGCGATGTCTGATTTGTGAACAAATTGAGAGAAACCTTGTCAATGAATAGCTTGATCTTGAACAACTTAAAGGGGAGTAAATAATGACAGAAGTCTTTTCATTTTTGGGGAGAACAATTCCTAAAAAAATATGCCCTTGCAGTCAATTGACCCCATTGCAACAGCCTTACCTAGTGATGTCATAAGCTAGAAGGGCTCCCGCTGCTCCACGGTAGTAACTGCGGGTCACTGACCTATGAGACACAAGCAATAAATGACCAATCGGAGTCAGCATACAGCCTTGAGTATATTCTAATGGACCAATCACAGACATGTACCTAAAACGTTCCTGTCCAGCCGTGTCCCAGATCTGCAGTTTGACTGTTTTGCCACCAACGTTGACAACCCTGGAGCCAAACTCAACACCGATGGTGTGGTTGGAGTCCTGTTTGACTGTGACAGAAGATAGTTGGTTAGAAAGCAGTGCTTAATTTTCTCAAATCAGATCTTTTCAGGCAGACTGTCTGCACTATTAATTGCAATTGATCAAATCAGATTTGCACTGTTCAGACATAACCGACCTATCTGCATGGGTTGCTTTGGTAATGACGTAGGCGTGTACACATGTGACGATGCTTTCATAACAGATGCGGGAAAAATGGAGGTCCATCATCTCGCTCTCCAAATAAGCGCCCTGTCCAGCATAACTCCTCCATTGCACAAGAAAAACTCAGCGACAGAGGAGACAGGTAAATATTTTGATGTTACGTGCTGCAGTCACCGATTTTTGACGTCATTGTTGTGTGTCACGCTAAGAATGACGCAAAAGACCATTTGAAATCCGAAATGAGCAGCTAGAGCGTCCGGACTGAGACGCTTCAGAAAAATCTGATTTCATGTTTTTTTTTTGCTGTCCAGACTATCAAAACCTCATTTGGATACAATCTGGATATGCAAAAAATCTGATTTTTAGTGGCAGTCTGAACAAGGCCAAAGAGTCTGCATCGAGTCGGTCATTTACATTGCGCCATCTCCTGGTGGCCATATGTCACAGTGTGCTTCGTGTGGATTATCTAATGAACTATGCATCTGATCACCTTGTGTGTGGGAGATAATCACCTCCTCTAAATAATGGTATGTGATATTATGTTCTGTTTATTTTTTGTGAAGTTATAAGCGAAACGCAGCATATAAGCAACACCAACATAATTGGCAAAGGCATATATACTTGCAAAAACCATGCACGTCTTTCATTATAAGCCCTCACTGGCTGATGCTGGTAGTCTTAAAGAGACAGTACCGAATATTAACGTAAATATTGTAAAAGTTACAGATTATCCAAGTAAA
Organism: Xyrauchen texanus; assembly: GCF_025860055.1. NCBI lineage: Eukaryota > Metazoa > Chordata > Actinopteri > Cypriniformes > Catostomidae > Xyrauchen > Xyrauchen texanus. The sequence goes on from NC_068311.1 coordinate 27,270,345, forward strand.
CAATTAAAATGTAACAAAAAAATATATATGCAACATAATATATGAAATTTCAAGACATTAATTGATGTAATAGACTGAATTTGGACCATTTTCAAAAGCTAAAATGTGATCAATTTGATGAAAAAACCAATGATAAAATATAATTGGTAAAATTTATATTTTCAAATTGTACCTAGAAGGGTTGCCTAGAAGGTTCCTTTATAATTAAGAGCATTAGCTGAGAGAGAATTTCTTTCACATGTAAGCAAAATGAACATTGTAACTGAATCAAATGAATCAATATCGAATCGACATCAGAATTGAATCTGAAATTCTGTATCAATTCCCAGCCCTATTTTGAACTGCCCCATCCTTCAATAACAGCTTCTTGCATTCAATCTGAGCTGAAACTTGCTGTCCAAACCTGCTTAGATGTTAAACATCTTTTTCAGGCTTTTAGTGCATGTAAACTACTTTTGTTTTCCCACTGAACTTAACATTCAATTGCCTCTTTTTCTTTGATGAATGCTGTAAGAATTAAAGGTCATTTTTTAAATAAAATCTTTGCATGAGTAACACATTAATAAGGGCTTACACTTGTTCTCTATGAACTGGTGAAGAAGGCATGATTTCCCAGTCCCAGCGCTGCCAATCACCAGGAACTTAAACAGGAAATCTAAAACCAAGAGGGAGAGAAAGAGGAAGAGAGAATCAATATCACATTTGCGTTGTATGGAGAACATTTGAAAGCCATTTGAATCTCCTCCGGAGCAATATACAATCCTAATACGCTTCATTCCATGTGAACTAAACCTCTCCATTCTTCTGTCAGTGAAACTTTGATTGAAGTGTGTATTCTTTGAACAATCAAATCCATCTTGAAATGCAATGTTCTTCCAGCAACAGTTGCTAAGTAACAGACTACACATGCACTAAATCGATGATTGCTCATAAGAATGTTATTATAGGGTAGGCCTAATTCTGCCAAGCAGAAAGAACCCATACCAATTTTGAACAGTGGTCATTACAGATTAACAGGAAAAGACTGGCTGAAAGACTAATTCATACACAAACATACACACAGGCATACACGCAAGCCTAAATGGCATGCTGTTATTTAATAATGCAAATGCAACATGTGGGGGACAAAACACTGGTTAACTTCTTGAAATCCTCAGAAATAGTAGTAATACACCAATATGTCAGATAAGCTAATTCATTTCCAACTATCTGACCATTTTGAGATATTCGATATTGGCTGATAATGTGCCGATTTGATCAACAAAAAGATAATTTTGAACGATTATGGTGTAAAATAAGTATGCATTATTTTATTGTATTATATACACTCACTGAGCACTTTGGAACATTATGATCCTAATAAACTGCCTGATGTGGTCTTCTGCTGTTGTAGCACATTCGCCTCAAAGTTCAATGTGTTGTGCATTCTGAGATGCTATTCTGCGCACTACAATTATACAGAGTTGTTATCTGAGTTACCATAGCCTTTCTGTCAGCTCAAACCAGTCTGGCTACTTTTTGCAAAATGTGTGTTTCCATAGAAGTTTTATTTAAGATTTTATTAACTTGTTAACGGGCTCATAAAATCAGTTCATACACCATTGGTTTAAACCATGTCTTATGAAGATGGGTGTTTCTCAGGTATGGGTGAGAAACAGATCAATATTTAAGTTCTTTTGTACTGTAAATCTCCTTTTGTTTTTGGTGATTTGAATTCTTTGTGCATATCACCACCTACTGGACAGGGAGGAGAAATTATTGTACAGAAAAGGAAGTTTTATTTGTTTCTCACTCAAACCTATCAAATCGCTTCATAAAACATGGATTAAAACACTGGAGTCGTATGGATTACTTTTATGCTGCCTGTTACAGTCTATGACCTCTGTCTGGGATTTTCCCTCTCTTTCTAGCTTTCTTACTCTCTTTTTGCTCACTCGCACTCTCATTTCTTCTATTTCTCTCTATGAGCATGTGTTTCTTTTAGGTCTGCCTTGCTCACCTGTGACTCATTTGGGCATCGGAGCTCAAGTGATTGAAACGAGTATAAAAGGAAGACCAATGAGAGCATTGAAGACCAAATACAACATTTTCTTTTGTATTAATTTCTTCTCTCCTAAGCGATCTCCTACGTTTTGAACTTAGTTCTGAGTTAATAACAATTTGCAATGTTTTACTTGTTCTTTTTTAATCTACATTGATTTACTTTTATGGTATGTGTTGAAAAGATGCTTATGCTAATGTTTTTCCTTAATTCAGTGACTAAATGATGAGACAATTACAATTTTTGGGTGAAATATCCCTTTAAATAAAATTCTAAACAAAACATGAAATGCGATGGCATAATTCTTTTATGATTTAATCTTTTCTATAAATCCCCTTATGGCAACAAAACTCATGTATCTTTAACAACACAGTGTCATATGTCAGTAATTGCACTGCTGAGTCTTACTGGTTTGGAGTACAATCTTTGATTAAGGTAACAGTTCCAGAGACAGTTGTGTTATGATATATGTTGAGACTTCCACAGTTCTGATTTCATTTTCATTTGGACATTCATAACTTGCGCTGTAGTATGAGTGTTTTTGATTCACTAAAAAGAACTGGCTCATAAAAGTTATTTATTTGGAAATTGGACTATTCTGGAACAGCATATGTTTCAAGCTGTAGATTCAGGTTCAGATATCGGACAACATTGGGCACACGGTGCATTTCACTTTGTAGATTCAGTAGGGGGCAGTACTGCTGCTAAACTGCACTGCAAGAAACACTTATTTTAGTATTTTAGTATGGTGTTCAATCTGTATTGGCTGCACATACGTAAAACCGTTAATGGAACTGGAAGTCATGAAAATCAAAGGCTGGCAACTGTTTTGGTATTTAAAATAAAAATGGAAATGGTTATGAACAAGAACCAGTTCTCGTTAGCCAAACCAACTCATAAGAATCATTTGTTTGGGAATCAGACTACACTGGTTGCGCTGTGTGTTTCGCAATTTAGATTCAAAAGAACCGGCTTATTAGAGTCATTCGTTTGGGAATCTGAGAACTGGTCCAACAGTATTTTTTCACTGTTGATTTATTGCAGTGGCGCTGAATGGTCATTTTTGTATTTCATCCACATCTGTGGAAAAACACACGTTCGATAACCGTTAACGGAACATAAGGTAATGAAAATCATTTGGTTCTCATATATATATATATATATATATATATATATATATATATATATATATATATATATATATATATATATATATATATATATAAAATACATTTTAAATGAAACTGCTTCTGAATATGAACTATTTCTCAGATCCCAACACTTTAAAGTAGTAAAATACTTTACATAAATGAAGGTGGGCTGTGTTTTTATATGGTTACAAGACAAAAACACCCACATGGTGGTAAAAATGCCCCTGAAAATTAATTCCAGGTTTACTAGCATTATTTCTGCTCTCTAGATATTGGCATCAGCTATTGAAAAACCCATACTGGTGTTATCCAACACTCTACATATGATGTCATTATCACATCAAACACTAAAGCTGCATTCACGCTGCCAGATACTTTGTCGCTACAAGTCGCCAGTGGCTGGCGGTTAGGTCGCTAGTGGTGTGTATGTCTAAACAGCACGGTTTCTTTACAATTAATATTATTATTAAAATATTAGGATCACGTGAGCACTACCATCTTCTATACTATTGGCTGTCACTCCCGAAAGTCACTCTAGCATTTGCAAAAAGTTAAACAATTCTCAACATTGTCGTGTCGCTGGACATGTCCACATCCGGTCGCCGTCGCTCGTATTGCCGGAAGTTGCTAGCTCTCATTGAAAATGTATTTTGTCGCTGCATGTCGCTGGCAGTGTGAACGCAGCTTAAAGCCCCATTCACACCACCAGCGATACCGTCCCATTCATTTTCAATGAGGGCACAGCGACTTCCGGCAACATGAGCTATCGCGACTGTTGACAACAGAGATCGCTGTGGGGAGCGACAAGTTGAGAAAATGTCAACTTTATGCAAATGACGAGCAACATTCGCGAGTGAATACCAATGGGAGTGAAGACAGAGGTGCTCAAGTCATCCATCTCCAGGCAGGGTGAATGAGAGATACTGGAATCGTCTGGAAAGCAGGCAAGATGAAGTAGAAGTTAAAAGTTTCTGTGTGTGATTTCACTGTCCTATATCATTTGTCTGTAACCAAATCCATGGATATTGCCTAATAAATTGATACATGGAAAATTGTGTCGGCATTCTGAGTGAGTTTGATTCATATATTGATATAAAGTTTGTCTTGTTTAATGATATGATGCATTAAGCACCGCTGTCAAATTAGAATGATATCTCAGTTTTATCTGCAGTATCATCTGTAATCAGCATTTCAAACGCTACTATGGCTAGTTGTGCAGTCCACCAATAACAATAGGGCAGTGGCAGCAGTAGGAACTACAATATTTTGCCATTCTGTGTATATAGGTGTACAGTATAGACACAACATTAACCAATCACAATCAAGTGTGCTGATAAAGATGAAGTGCACGTGACTGCCCACTGTTGTCCTTGATGCAGCATTAACCTCAGCTTATAATTACCTTATTAAAGAAAAATTTGGGGGTAGGACCCAATAGATAACTTTATTTTCTACACAGAGGCGCTGCTGTTTCTCACAGAAGAGATGCGGCCAATGTGAATGCCCAATGCGACCGCCCCGCTCACACCGGATGTGTGAACCCAATGGTAGAATTCATTATTAATAGTGCTGATCAAGTATCAGTTTGTGGCTTTTATATCAATCAATACACAACAATGTCAAATAAAACAAAATAAAAGTGTCAAAGAATCCATTTACATATCTAAGCTCTTCCTCAAGAAACAATTACAGCATAGCAGGATGTCTCTGTGAGAGTTTGTGCTGTGCAGATGTTCGGACTGGAACGGGTCCTGACCCCGCCCATGCAGCAGACCGCAGGGTTCAGCTGCTGACCTGTGTGAGGGATACTGTCCCAAAAGCTCTTTGTGTTGAAAGAGGACACAGAGAAAGAACTATTTGCATGTGTGGGCATGAGATACACTCAGTCTTAACAGCTGTAACAGAGGAAGAATTTAGCATCACAGGATGATCTATGGAGATTATGGGTCCATGACTGTCAGCATGGAACATTTGAAGCATATATGCAAGTACGCATATGGATCGTAACAGAAAAGGGACCCACTTTATAATAGGTGGCCTTAACTACTATGTACTTAACCATTTGATACAATGTACTTATTATGTACATACATGTTGTTGCATTGTAATTACATTTTAAGTACTTGCATTTAATTACATTTGTAGTTACACTATTAGCTTTACCCTAACCCAACCCTTACCCCAACTTTAACCCCTAATCCTAACCCTAACTCTGCCCTTACTCCTAAACCTACCCGCAACTCAGTAGCAGCAAATGTATGGATTTTGCAGAACAACATGTAGTTACACAGTAAATACATAGTCTTGTATGTATTTAATGTTAGTACATAGTAGTTAAGGCCACCTAATATAAAGAGTGACCCAGAAAAGCATATTTTCTAAAAGTGTGCCAGAGCATTTTGGACAAAAGCATTAGCTCCATTCAAAACCTTTGTGAGCTGCCTACATAAGCAGCTGCCTTCTATTGCAGCATCTTAACTGTCATGTAGTGTCATAAGGGACTGACTAAGCAACTCTATGTGACACAAATAGTGCTACTCGCACAAAAACACAGGGTACTCAACTTGCAATTGATTCCAATCATGTTTCATTAGCATGTTGCTAAGTTAACAAAGCTAATAAGCTGTGAATACAAATCACAGAGTTAATTAATTTGTAATTACATTAAGCTATATTCTACCGATATTTTTTTCAGTACTGACTAAACTATATTTCTAATCAAGATTTCTCTCGACTTATCAGCCATCTTGGAATCGGATAATGTTTTTCATTTGACTTTGTTGCAAAGTTTGCAATGGCAGGAGCATTCTTATAAAGCTCACTAGGGTTTGGAATGAACTGGAATGATCATGAATAAACTGTCAACTGTTTGGATTTATTTATGACTTTCCAATGAATAAATGACATGCTCACACACAGACTGAAAAATGATATTTTAGCATATCGAGTTATATTAAATAAAGTGGTCCTGGCCCAGACAGTCAGCTAATGGGTGCTATTTCTGGAGACAGTGTGTGTACTCTGACAACATGACCTTAAGCTTCTTTTCATGGAAAAGCATTTATTAGCCAGTCTATACATTTACCAACAACTTCAACACAGCATTTTTGACTCTGGTTTAAAGTTTTAGGGCATTTGTGGAAAATATTTCTCCAGCACTACTGTCCAACATAGGCAAAATGTTTCATCAGATTCTATTCTCCTCACTACAATTGTACAGAGTGGTTATCTGAGTTAGTGTAGCCTTTATGTCAGCTCGAACCAGTCTGGCCATTCTCTGTTGACCTCTCTCATCAACAAGGCGTTTCTGAATGTTTGTTGTTTTTGACACCATTCTGAGTAAACTCTAGAGACCCTTGTGTGTGAAAATCCCAGGAGTTCAGCAGTTACAGAAATACTCAAACCAGCCCGTCTGGCACCAACAATCATGCCACATTTGAAATCACTGAGATCACATTTTTTCACATTCTGACTGTTAATGTGAACATTAAACTGAAGCTCCTGACCCATATCTGCGTGATTTTATGCATTGCACTGCTGTCACACGATTGGCTGAAACTACTACATATGCAAGGTTCTTGAATTTACTTTTCAATTCCTGTGTGATGAATTAACCAAAAGTAATATCAGTTGCAATTTTTCACTGTAATCTTTATCTTGACAAATGTTTACACAAACAGGATTAAAAACTCAAAACAACTGTTATCTATCATAACTGGACACCATGTAATGTAATAAGGTCATGTAGAACATTATAGCATTCTACTGTTTAAAATGTTTGTTGCATAATACAAACTGTTTCACGTACTATTTTTAAAAATAGCATGGGGATGTGCATGAGTAATCGTTCATCTTTAAATATTCGACTAGTAAAAACGCAATTAATCACAATTGGATATTTATTTGCTTTTTGGGCAACAATGAAACTGCTTCTCACCTAAATATTGCCATTACAACTCATGCATTGGGTGGTGCTGTGATTACATGATGGAAATGTTCACCTAAGTGTTGGGCAAATATTGTCATTGTTTTAAAGTGACCGTATCGCTTCGGAAGACTTGGAATATATGTTACTATGTGTGAGTGCAGATGTTTGTTTTTTTCTTTTTTTGTAATTCTAGAATCTAAAAGAGTGACATTTGTAAAAAAATAAATAAATGTGCAGCCCAAGTGCAATGAAACGGACTCAAAGCAGATAGAAGGGGAGCTGGAGGAGAGTAAGATTTCTGCAACATGAAACTAGTAACCAAATTAACCTCCTGAGATCCGAGAGTGACTGCTGTATTTTCCATTTCCCTTTTTGATTTGTAGCTAGTAGGACCAAATAAACATGCAAAAATATTATATTTCTACATCAAGAAAATTATGTCGACATATGTGGACACTGGACAGTGGGACTAAGTCGTGACATTTTAAATAATACTAAGATAAAGAAAGATTTTTTTTTATCAAATTGTTTATTATGTTTCCAGGAGTGTTGGTTATTCATGTTTTTGAGATGTTACAGACATTACAGCTGATTTTACAAATAAAAGTACAAATAAAAACATTCTACAAATACAAATTATTTGACTTGATTTTACTGGTGTATTATAATGTTTTTTCCTACTTAAGCAACAAAAACATAATGTTCTTTCTTTGCAATAATCAAGTGATAGCCAGTGCTGAAGCATTTTACCAATCAGAAATTAGCATAAATAATTCTCAAACAAGTAATGGCCAGCATTGTCCAATCAGTGCCAGCCATGTTAAAATAAAATTATACATTATAAATTCTGAATCCAAGTACTGATTACCATTGTCCTATGTCTACCAAACATGTTGGGCGGTCCAAAGCAGCCTCAAACTGAACTTTTGATAGGAAGTTCGGATTAAATGCACTTGGCTAAATAGGATGCTCCCTTGCTCCTTATTTAGTGAATGACTTAACCTCCAGTGTGCTGTCTGTCTGCACTGGTCTCAGAATAGTTTGAAATGCAGCTTATTTTCATCCTAACTCCATATAAAGACCCTGAAAGCAACTGTCACATTTTCTCAATGTGAAAATGCACTGTGTATGATTTCTAAAGAAAACCTTGTGCTATTGTACACATTAGTGTACATTGTGTTTAACAGTGTGGCATTTTGCGATATATAGCTCAAATATTAAAAATAGCAAATCAGATGAAACTAGAGACTCTAATCTTTTGACTCAAACAGGTTTCAATGTAAACTTAATTAGGTTTCTTACCAGATGTAGTTTTGTTGGTGTTTCTCCCAAAGACAAACTCCGCTGTGATCGGAGCCATGTTGTTTTGTCACATGACTTAGTTTGTCGAAGGTTTAACTCTTTACTGACAATCCAGAGTCTCCTGAACTGAGATAAGGCAGTTTAATTTAAATAATGATTTGCATATAGCAAAGCCAAAATGCAACATCCACGCCTGTTTAGGCAGGGTCGCACGAGGTTAAAGGGGCTTTAAGCGATTTTAGCCGAATTAGCCACGCCGCCTCTTACAAAATTCCCGCAATCCAATAACACACACGCACACACAAAAGACCGTTGTGTTGGAGCAGGTGGAGGGTGACGGGTCACATAAGCATTTCGCAATCCGACCCACTGCGTTTCAAGGGAGCAGGACACCTAACCAACAGCCAGGTGAATGCCCACAATGACTGACAGGCAGACATTCTTCTAATTTGCTAAACAAACGATCTGACCGTGGCCCGCTGACATCTTTTCCACCGCTGTTTACAGAGTCTAGGGCTGTTACAGAGAGAGGTGTGATAATTCATTGCACATATTTCAGTGAGATCTGATGGGTAAGAGGTGTTATCGGCATGTCATTTTATTTAATACATTTACTGTACTAAAGCATAAAATTATCATAATATGTTATAGTAATAAGTTGAAATACTGGCTTCTCCAAAAACAATGCTACTGCCAAAATTTTCTACTTTGAAATGTCCTTTCTGGGCTGGAATTTCTGTTTTGGCCTGTGTGATCCCACCCACTGCCCATTTTCCAATAGTATTTCAACACCCCGGGTTGCCATATTTGATACAAGTTAGCAGCAAACACAGTGTGCTTCAGCCATGGAAGCCAGCAATACATTTAGCTAACATTGACAGAATTATAAAATAAAATCCACATGAGCTGGATTATAATTTTCAAACAATAAAAACATTGCAAAACTATACATTAGCTGATCAATTTACAGTGTAAGGCTTGTGGCTTGCCATCGTCAGTTTACTCATTCCTGTTGCGTGTCCTCAATCTGGCAACCCGCGTGAGCTTTGAGTCTAGGGAAGAGGGGGCGGGGAGACAACTATCTCCAATATTTTTTATTTGGACTGCAGTACCCATTTTAAACACTTGATATCAATGTTACATATTGCTCCTTTAACTGTGTTAATATTTGTTCACCTACAGTGCAGATACATCGGTCAATAGTCAGACAAACAAATTAAATTAGCCCAAGCAGAGACATTTCAGACGTCATCAACTAGTGATTTGAAGTACAAAATACCTTGCACTTCAACGTACATTAAAATGTGTTCTTTTGTGTTAAGGTAGGTCAACCAGGTATTTTCATGCATAAAGAAAACATCCATACTCTTTTTTTTTTTTTTTTTATGGGGGATCAATGCCAACAACAGAAAGGACAAGTGGAGCTGGTTTGCATATGTGACTTTCTATCAGTGAATAAAAGTGAAACGGGTAGAAACCGCACAGGGTAACATTGCATGATGTTGGTGGAGGTTTTGCGTCACCACTTTTGATAACGGAAACGACATGCACAGAAACATTGCATTTAACTTTATTTATCGTTTACCAAAGAAGCAAATATTTTTTTATTAAGTACATAGAAGATGTGTTTCACATCAAATTAATTATATTGGTGACATTGTTTAAAGAATTGACAGCAATTAGGTCAAATCAGTTAATTCTCAGATTAATTTACATAACATGCATAACAAGAATAATATAACTAGATAATATGTAATATCTGACCAGCCCACTTCAGTGAGTGAAAAGTCTAATAAATCTACATTAACCGACAGCCTGACAAGATAACAGTGGCAGCAGACGGTTTATGGATTATGATGATATTACTATGCGCGAGTTACTAAAGGACTACTAAAGGACAGAACTAAAGGTTTGTACATCATGCATCATTCTGGTGATAATGTTGATGCAGCACGCGCGCGCACTCACTCACACGCACGCGCCAGTGCTCGCTAGATTTAACAACAGCTAACAACAACACAATTAGACTGTCATTACCGTACGTCTCTGACATGTCGCTCCACCCGATGAAACCACTCAACCAGCTAATGGATACTCGTTTCTCTCCCTCAGATATGGGCTATGCTGTGGTTTCGTTTCTGATTTCGTGGTGATTGTAGCCCACAGGCTTACTGCTGCTGCCGCTAACGCCTCTCACCGTTTCCTGTTTTCTTCTTCTCCTTTGGGTTTAATGACGGGTTGGTGTCATAAGCACATTCCGCCACCTACTGTACATTCAGCACCCGTCATGGCGACGCTTTATCACATGCTGTGTGTTATGTACTTTCCCTGCAGTGTGTGATCTCAGCTTGCTACGTATTCAGCTCCCATGACCCGACTTCCTCATCCAATGTGTTTATCAGTGTGCAATTAATTGTTATGTATCCTCCACTATTTAATTTGTATTTCACATTATTATATCCTTCGATCTAGTCCAGTATTTCCACAAATTCCATAACTACCATACAATTTCGTCTTATCTTCCTGTTCTTTTCCCAAAAACCACAATAACGAATCCATATCGCCCTCCTTTCGTTTCAAATTTTCTCGCATTATTTTCCTTTCTACTGAATACTGTTCACATTTTAACATGATATGTTCCACAGTTTCTAATTTGCTGCAGTCACACCTGCATCACGTTTTCCTATTATTGCCATAGATCCGTTAAGTCCCACATGTCCAAATCAAAAGCTGTTTCCCAAATTACACACTATATACTGCACTTACGTGCACTCAGCCATCATGGCCGCTATGAGGTCACCGAGGTCCGGACCTCGGAAATTATTTTCATATTCAAAAATTAATTTTGATGCTATGTAGGCTACAACTGAATAAAAAAATAAACTCCTTTGAGTGTCTGCATGCATGTATAATTTAGTTTGGACAGTTGGATGGATTCTTTAGTGCCCACAAATACTACAAGAGTGTGATGAAATGGTGCTATGCTCTGCGCATGCGTGCTGTCCCGAGGTTAAAGTCCCCTTGAACCGGAAGTTGACTTTTCTCCAGTGTTGTGACGTATTTCCGAGAGAAACGGAATACTAAATGAGGCAAAATAGTGGGCGTGGCTTTTTTTCCAACTAGCACCTGATTGGATCTAAAAAAGTAGGTGTTTCATTCAGAAATGGAGGCAGATCTTAACGCAAGTTTACAATCGGTTGTTGAGGATTACTTGCCGCCTGAAACACCGCCAGCAGTCCCCTTCCTGCAGCAGGAGGAGGAGGAAGATGAAGAAGAACAGGAACACACGGAGGATCATTTCGTCACGGGGGGAATCAGACCTTACATGTTTGAGCCGTTACATGCGGAGGGTTCGAATGGTAAAAAGTGTTCCGTGAGTGTCACAACCAAAAATGCACCTCCTCGCATCTCTCCTTTCACACGCTGTCAATGCTCGCAAACACACAGGCAGCCTGTCTACTGTCAGTTGGAGGGGCGTGGTTACGGATGTTATGGAGACACCTAAACCGTCAAACCTACGTCATCAGGCAAGGTCCTCCAATGCAGAGGGGCGGGGAATTTTCAGATTTTGATTAAAGATTACAAAGCCAAAAAATAGTTTTGTGTGGATTGACTTGCATGGATGAATTGTTCACCACAAAACGATCAATTTAGGCAAACAAAGTAAGTATAGTCAATTTTGAATTCATGGGGACTTTAACAGTGAGTCGCGTGCAACCCATTTGACCCAGAACCCATCTGATATGGGACACTTAAAGGCTCTGGCCTGAAGCTAGTTGAAACAAGATTAAACTGACCGTCATATTAAACTACACTGACGAGGTAAACAGGAAAACATTCTTCCATTAAAAACGGTAATTTCAGGCTTTTCATTCCACAAGTCAGCACCCTTATAGAAATATACCTGACAGTTACTGTAGTAACATTAACTGTAGTAGTAGTAACTGTGGTATTTTGCCAGAAATAGTGTATATATTTGTAATAAATGTTAATATTATTAGCCTACAAAAATGTGAAAAATGATATATTAGGGCAATAAAAGTCACTTTTATGGAGGTTGTTTTTATTATTTCTACTACTACATTGAGGTTAGTAACCACACCACGAGGACCTACTATGTAGTTGGAAATGGGCATTCCAAATTAGTGCATTTTTTGCTATCATATCCACAACCTTGTTACCCTTTATTCCATTACGTGCTGGTACCCAACAGAGTCTTATATCAGTTCTTATATTATATAGTGACTGTAATACCATATAAATATCCAATAATATGTCCCCTCTACTTGACTTGTGACTTCAAAGACTACTGAGAGCTGATAGAGAATCTGAGCATATGATAACCCTGTCGGGTGTAGGGTGTTCCACCCACTGGAGACTTACAAGTAATATAACCAACTCAACTGCATAAACTGATAAATTATTTAACAGTCTTTTGTTGACATGGATTTTAAATTCTGGGATTTAAATTCCAATTCCAGTAACTGCAGTGTCTGGTGATTTAGATCCACCTGTATATGCAGTATCTGTATAAAAGGGAAATAATTCCCCCTTAAATAATTCTCTCAGTACATTATTATTGCAGTTACCCTAATATATTTGTCCTATAGATTTAAGTCAACCTTACCCATTGGCAACACCCATGATGGTACCACTCCTATAGCTACCGATGGTCCTAAAGTAATCTGTGACAGATTGTTTCTCTTTACCTCACTCTTAATTCCCCAACCAAAACCTCTTCCCTTTTTGCTCTGATATTCCCAACAATCCTTTAACTCATTACACAGGGTTGTTTCTAGGTGTAGGCGAACTAGGCGGTCGCCTAAGCAGAGGCCGCTGCCACGCTCCCCAAATACCCCCCCCCCCAGAACAGGGATCTCGTCTTGGGTGCCAGAATGGTCTGAAATGGCCCTGATGCAAGTGTTCTTTAGTACTGCCCTTTAGTCTGCCGAATATGCCAGTGCCAACTTTTTCCTTCTTATTTTTAATGGTAGTTCTCCTGTTGCCACTATTAATTAATTAATGGTAAACTCCAATCCTTGGTAAACTCCAATACTTAATCTTAGAGCCCTAGCCTGCAGTCTATCCAATCTATGGAGATTAGTTTAAACTACAGCTCCATAGATAACACACCCATAGTCTAATATAAGTCTCAGCATCCCCCTGTACATCAATGATTTACTGTCAGCTCCCCAACTATTACCAGATATAGCTCTCATCAAATTAATAATGTGTTTACATTTAGTTTCAACCTTATTATCTATATGTAGCTTCCATGTATATCTATTATCAAACCACAATCATGAATATTTAAAGGTTGTTACTCTCTCTAATGACTACCATAGAGAAATAACTTATTTGACTCTGGAATTGATTTTCTTGAGAAGAACATACAACATGATTTACATATTGATAGTTGGAAACCCCATTTTATTGACCATTTTTCCACCGATAACATTGCCTTTTGAATAATTGATTTAATATGATTCATATTTCTTCCCTCTTCCATATGACCCCATCATCTGCATATAATGCAGTTCCCATTTCTGGACCTATCTCATCAAATATGTAATTTATCATTATGTTAAATAATAAAGGGCTGATGACACTGCCCTGTGGTACACCACAGTCTACATCATATTTTTCTGATATTGCAGATCCCACCTTTACTCTAAATGTTCTCTTATTCAAAAACTGTGATATCCAGTTGTATTTTCTTCCTTCAACCCCTATTTTCTTCCACACTGTATCATCTGCTTTTTCTATGTCAAAGTACACTACTGCCGCTGTTTCTCTCATACTAAATGCCTTTTCTTTTTTACGGATTCTTGTTAGTGCATCTAATATTGACCTTCCTTTCCTGAAGCCGCATTGATAATATCTAATCAATCCTTTATATTCTAGGAAATATGATGTACTATCAACTTTTCCATCACGTTACATAAATTGGATGTAAGTGTGATTGGCCTATAGGTCCTGGGACTTGCAGGTTCTTTACCTGGCTTCAAAAAAGGAAGTATCAGAGTACTTTTCCAACTTTCTGGTATTTTGCCTTCTGTCCATATCCTGTTATAGAGGTCTACTATCATTTTCTGTGCTTCTGTTGATGTGTTTAAACATATTGTAGCATAACTGATCCTCTCCAGGTGATTAGTTTATACATCCATTTAGTGCTTTCTTGAATTCAGACATAATAAAATCCATATCCAGTGTTCCATCTGATGGGAACATCTGTGAATTTATATCTGGATATCTGCTTACTAGTTTTTCTCTTCTTGTAGTATACTCCCTATTATTGTTTAATTTAAACACTTCTGCAAAACATACTTTTTTATCCTCTGTAATTACTGATATACCTGTACGTTTCCCTTTTTCACTTTTTTTAACAGATCCAGATGTTGGTAACATTTTGTACAAATAATTATTTCATATAAAAAGTATGATTTTCTGTACAATTAACAGTAAAAATGTATATTATGTTTAACAAGAGAGTATATGTACTTTTCACTGTAAAATTATGGTGAAAACCAATAATTGGGCGTTCCCAGAATTCCATGCGTGACCAAGTTAATTTAATTATATTTTATGGGAATAGTGATGTTTCTTATGTTCTGGGTGTTCTGTGTTATATTTGATGTAGTTTAGTTTATGTCTATTACATTATTTTAACTTCACATGTGTTACCCTGATGGTGTTTAGTGTTTGTGTGAGTGACACTGAGCACTGTCTCTATATGTTTATTGGTCATTGGTCCAGGACAGGCCTCCATTGTTGAACTTCATGTCATCTTATGCCCTTTTATATTTACTGCAGTGATTAATACATTATAAAGTCAAAAGCAGATTTTTACAGTTTCAGAAGGTTAGTATATCAAGTTTATTATTTAATAATATAAACAACAGTATTGCACCGAAAAATATACAGGCATCAAAATGACATCCTCTAAAGCCTGAAACATGGTAACCGTGTGTTTATTTGTTTTACAGTGTAGCAATTTTAGACACAATTATTCCCTAACTATATACCTGTGATGATTCTTCATGATATGATTGTGATAAAAATTCCTGTATCTTTTTCTCAGATATTCTGCTTATGTTTAGAAACTCTGTTGCTCTATCTTCTATGGTTTTTAGTCTATCTGGTCTACTCTTCTGTACAGCTGTGAGGTTTAAAATTTTACAAACCTGATCTTATCCACTATCCACTGAGTATTTTCTGATATTGCACAGCTATGTATACATTTCCTAGGTTTGTTGGTATGATTTTTACACATCTTTGCTGTAGACGATCCACCAGATAACCTTTCTATTTTTCCTATAGTATTTGTCCTTTATGAAGCTGTGGAATAGAGCTGTAACAGCATATGTGTTTTGAACAACATTAGGGCGAGTAAATGATTGAGTAAAATACATTTTCCATTTTTATATGAACTTCTTTAACTGGTGGATACATTTTTAAGCACAGACCTGACAAGGACATACTCAAAATAAAGTATCTTTTAAACATAGACTCTTTTGAGATGCTGTAAAAAATTCACAATTAATTAAAGAAAATATTTAATTGAGTGTTAATTATTACCTAATAATATTTGCATTAAGAATATATGACACTGTCCATTCCATAACCTAAAAACTCAATTAAAGCCACAAGTCACAGGTCTTACCATGTTCTACAGTGTAGTTCTAATCTGAGGGTGATGACGCTCTACTTTGTGTTATAGATAATTTTCTAAGACAATATCAAGTGAATTTTCTAAAAAGGTACTTCAGAAACTTACCAGATTTCCACATTCATTCAATTCCGGTACAATATACACACATTCACTCTTTGTCTTAAGCCTGATATGCTGAAAACGGCGCTGTTATTGTTTTCATATTCACAATTATGGATGACACAAATCACCTATTGAACATTTACATATGTTTAAATACAAATGGTGAATAGTTTGCACCATTGGAAATTACTGTGGGACTGTACAACATTTCAATCATAAAAAGAGTGGGCAAACATTGCATGTTTATTTAGATACTTACATCTCACATGACACTAACACTCTAATTTTGTCCATGCTAAAACTTAAACTTTTTTAAACCATAATGTTATTACTGCAACAAGTTAATGACAATTAGACAGCGGTGCATAATGGACTGCAGCAGAACAGCAACAGGGATATAAATTATTGTGGGGGACAATCTGACCATATCTGACTATTGGGGGGGACTTGTCCCCCTCAATGTATATTGTGGTTAAATTATGGCATGTCAGCACTTTAAAATATGCCAAAAATATACAAATCAATTCAATTTGATGGAATTTTGTTTGTTTGAGTGAATTCAATTCTATCCATTTATCAACCTAAATAATGTTTAAGACAACTTCACTTATATTCATTAACAAAACAGCAAAAGGTAGTAGTAAACTGCTGTAATTTCCTTCTTTTAGCCTTTGAGGCTCTGAGCTCTGACTGAATTACATGGCAGAAAAAAAAATTCTAATTAAAAAGAGAGCAGACAATTGGCCAGACATTGTCCCTGTCCCCACCTTCCGCCTGAAATGTTCAATTATGGCACGGCCATATAAGAACAAAATGCCATATAAGTGTCATATTCACCCTGTATGTCCACACATGTCCACACTGTGGTAGTCAAACTCCAGTCACTATAATGTTGTTTCAGAGAGCAGTTCTGTATGTAGGTATTTGCTGGTTCTCTGCATTAATTGAGTAACTGAATTACATGAGTAATTGACGTTTCAAGCAATGACAGCACTGTGATATTGTGACATTCTTTCCTTCATCTACAATTTTACAACTATTGACACAACATTATGTACCATTCTTGTATAACTATTATGCAGGAAGTTTCTATTACCTAATATTTATGTAAAATAACATAATGCATCGCACTGACGGACTATATGTGAACTGCAAAAAAGCTAGTAGGTTATTTCAAATAGCAAAAAAACATCCTTTATAAAATAGTCTTAAAACAGACTCAAAAAAGGATTTTTGCAGGTTTTTCAGTTTACTTAATTAAAATGAACTAAAAGTAACACAATTCTAGAACATTTTGTCACAACTTGATATTTGTTAATTAAACATTTTAAAAATATATGTTAACTTAATCTATTTGAGTTTGAACTACATTATTACTTTTTGTAGCTTTGATGAAACTAGGCAGGCGATTTGCCAGCATGACTTGTCAACAAATATTGAAATGAAGTGTTATTTGATGCATTTTTGAGCAATATGAGAATAGGAGGAGGTTTGTTAATGTTTACTGTTCTGTTATATTGGTATTTAAAAGGAGAGTCTGTTTGGCTGGAGTTTTGGGGACCATTGTGGTGAAGAATAGCACTTGTGCTTAGGTTGAGGATGGTCTTTCATGTTCGAGTGATGTTTGATATAAGTGCTGCTTTGCTCCATAGTTGCTATCAAATTGACAGGGCGACAGTTTCGCTGTCCTTACACTTGCTCACCTGACATATACTAATAATAAATAAAATAAATTAAGTAGGACCAACATAAGAAAATTAATTAATTAAACATTAGTACATTTAGTTTGATGAACCTAATAAAGTTGAGTTAAAACTATTATAGTCCATCAATTGGACATAATCCAACTAAAATAAGTTGGCTGAATGACTTAATTTGAATGAATTAAATGAAATTGCTTGTGCAAACACTCAAATTCAATTAAAGGTGCACTCAGTAACTTTTGTCTTTGTGTCATCTTGGACTTACACTGACACCTAGTGGCTTAAATGCAGCATCATTTGAAATCAATAATTTTCAGTTTCAGATGCCATTGTAGAAATTTAGTAAATTCATAGTCAGCCATGTGAGGAATACCACAGAAGATGGCAGATCCGTGATAAAAATCAACCCCAAGGTATGACCAGGGTCGACTCGGGACCGACAACAGTAGGAGTTTTCCAGCTAGTATAGCACATAAAGCACAAACTGGACATCCCTGGATGAACCTTCTGATATCTCTGTCCATGCGGTGCCACCAGAACTGGTTCTAGATGAGCGAAAGGGTCCTATTGGTTCCGGTGTGGCCAGTGCCCAAAGAGGAGTGTATGGAATCAACGAGTGTCAGACGTTGGGAAGAGGGTACGTAGGTCTTGTTGATGGGGCAACCTGGTGGAGCAGATTCAGGGGCGGCATCTTCTGTGATGTTATCAACCAGGGACCATTGGATGGGGCTTACTATGACATGAGGAGGAAGAATGGTGTCAGGATCCTCAGGGTTTTCCTTCGGAAGCATAAAGATAGGAAAGGGAATCTGCCTTGATGTTCTTGTCACCTGGACAATAGGAGATGGTAAACCTGAAGCGTGTGAAGAAGAGGGCCCATTGTGCCTGGTGGGGATTGAGATGACAAGCTTCCCGAAGATACATGATATTTTTGTGGTCTGTCAGCACCAGGAAGGGATGTTTGGACCCTCTAGCCAATGCTGCCTCTTTGTTGTCACCTAGGAACTGGAGGGACGTCTGATGAAAAGACAGTTTCTCAGCCTTGAGGTACAGGTGGTATTCCCTCAGCTTTTCCAACACAAGCGCGACATGGTCGGTCTCGTACCGGGAGGACGGATCGATGGAGCAACTCTCGGAACACCTCATTCATGAAGCCCTGAAACACGGAAGGGGCATTTACCAGGCCATTCTTCATCACCTGGTACTCGTAGTGGCCGGTAGGAGTCACGAAGGTGGTCTTCCATTCATCTCCCTTCCGGAACCGAATAAGGTTGTATGCTCTGCAGAGGTCCAGCTTGGTGAAAATTGTAGCTCCTTTCAGCAGTTCCAAGGCAGCCGGGATGAGGGGAAGTGGATATCAGAACTTGATGGTGATCTTGTTGAGGGAGCAGTAATCAGTGCAGGGTAGCAGGCCT
The DNA here is from genome assembly GCF_025860055.1 of Xyrauchen texanus. Classification (NCBI taxonomy): domain Eukaryota; kingdom Metazoa; phylum Chordata; class Actinopteri; order Cypriniformes; family Catostomidae; genus Xyrauchen; species Xyrauchen texanus. The sequence goes on from NC_068311.1 coordinate 27,289,659, forward strand.
CCATCCTTCTTCTCCAAGAAGAAAAAACTCGAAGCAGCAGGGGATGTGGATGGCCGGATTTAGCCCTGGCTAAAGGCCTCCTCAATAGACACCTCCATTGCCTTTTGCTCCGGGATGGAGAGAGGGTATATCTTGCCGTGGGGCATTGTCACACCAGGGAGAAGGTCTATTGCACAGTCCCATGGTCGATGAGGAGGTAGTTGTTAGGTGCGTAGGGGGCCTGAAAGTGGGAGTAGCAGGAAGGGATCTCCTCAGAGGTGGAACTAGTAGGTCTCTCGATGGAGGTAGTGTTGAGATGGAGTGGAGGAGATTTCTTGACAGATGCCGAGGGTTTAGGAGTGGGCCAATTGGGGAAACAGGAATGAAAGCACTGGAAGGAAGAGAGATGCAGCCACAGCCTCGGTTTGAGCCCTGGACGGTATGTGGTGAGGAGAGGGGGCTCATTCCATCCACTGGAGGCTGCTAGAGTGCGGAACTTGAGAGCGTAATCGTTGATGGACCTTTTGCCTTGACGGAGATTATAGAGTTGTTCACAAATGGAATAGAGCTGTTTTGCTTCTAGAGTGACTGCACCCACTACAGCGCTCTTCCAGCAAGCAGGGAGATGGTGTAAGCTATCGATATGGCTGCATCTCTAGGCCGAGTGTTCATTGGAGCAAGAAGCCACAGCAGTTCTCCTCCAATCCAGAGAATGGTGCTGGATTGACCACGGGACTGGCAGAATAGACCAGTGAAGAAGAAATTACGGAAGTGCTAGTCAAGATTGGAGGTGCAGAGGTGTAGATCGATGGGGTAAGTGCTCTAAAGAGAGCGTCTACCAGCTCCTGGAAGGGGTCCGGACCTGCTGGGTTCATGGTTTTGGATGGTCTGGTCTTCTGTCACAGAAACCTGTTTACTGACGTACAACACAAACAGTGAAAACAGGTGAGTGGTGAATAAGCAGATCCCCATGTGTGGACCCTCGCCATCTAGAACAGCTTTTAAAAGGATACTGATATGACTGGACTCTTCATTTTAAAGTGGATAGTCATGATTTCCTACATATATTGTAAAATTACAATTCATGTCTTTAAGACTTAATCTTTTTTAATGAGGAAAAAATTACTTGGTGCACCTTTAAGTAAGGGTAATGACTTGAGTGCACTTTTCACACTATCAGTTTCCAACAGTTAATTTTGAAATGTCATGAACATTGTCAAAATGATGGTGATGGAAGTGTTTTCAACATAATAAATACTTTTTCTTGCAAGGGCACATATCATAACTAAAATTGTATGTACCCTCAATATCCAAAATGATGTCTCTCAGGTAAAGTAGCCAACACTAAACTTTGATAAAACTTTATTAATAGCAAAATGGTTGGGCATGGTGAAAATTACACCACAACTGAGGAACAGTTGTAATTTCTGTAAAAATAAATAAAAAATAAATAAATAAAATATAACATAAATAGAAATATTAAAATGGATTATGAATATTTCAATCTTTTTTAATATAATTATCATAGATTTAGATGTAATTTATCTCCAGAGATTATTTTGAAAATGATAATTCAGTCCTTAAATCAAACCTTTTCTAAACTCTTATTTATTTCTGTGTAAATGGACATTCAATTTACATACATTTCAATTCTTATATCTACAGATATTTTCTTTTTTTTATGCAATACATTGCACTGCCTTTGTACTGCCTGTGTACCAGAGCGTTTGATAAATTAAACATTGAATCAATGTTGAATGATATCCCTGCATCACTGTTGTGTTAAGAAGCGAGTATTGTTCCACATTCTTTGGAAATCTTAGTCAAAACATTTTTGTGTTTCACTGGAGTGGCTATATTCTTTTTGAAACTTAAGATACTGTCATCTTCACTTCTCTTCTGTCCACACATCCCTTATTCAGGCAAACTCTGAGGGGCCTCATGCACACATCTTCAAAGCCCTTGTCATGCCGGACCGCCCAGGGCCAACAGGTGATAAATCACAGGCCCCTCTGCCACTATATCTCCATGATTTCCTCCCTACTTTAGTTTTCCATTGACAGAATCTCCGCCACATTATTTGAAAGTTCATTCTCTCTCTGAGATTAAAGGGATGAGGGAGTGCCTGCCGTGTGCAGCATGGATGTTTTCTTAAGGTTGTCTAAACTTTAAATGAAAGAGCATGTGCTCTGTCGTACTAGGCTGTGACACCTTAAGGCTTTCATTGTTGAGATTTTGAGGATGCCATGCTTGTGACCTTGGACAAACTCGTTAGTGGTACACAGGTCAAGGCAGGTATTTGTCTGTGTGTGTGTGTCTGTTAATAAAAGCACAAATCAGGACATGAACTGGAGGTGGAAAGGTAGATGAAAACTATGCTAACCTAAAATGGGCCTATAATTGCAATCAGTAAAATATACTGGACTGTATATACCAGGGATACCATTACGATACAGGGGTTTATTTTAAGGAAATTCAGGAAATTGTGTCAATCTGGACCAAAATCATGAACATTCAGTCAGATATTTGAGCAATTGTATCCAACTGCAGAGAGGGCCTCTGTTTCAGTTTTTTTCTGACGGTTCTTCAACACAAGATGGTGAAAAAGTGTCTTTTAATAGGAGTTAAACATTTATTTATTAATGCAAACATCTTATACAATGTATTATGGCATTACAAAAAAAAAAAGAAAAACAAGAGCCACAGAGAAAAAAACTATTATATGAGGTTGTAAGCACATTGATAAATGTTGACTTTCTAAAATAAATATATTTTTCTAGGATTTGTTTAGTAACATTTTAATTAACCAAAAAAAATCGACAAAAGCAGTTTAATAGAAAAAAACTTTATATACAATTTTTTTTTTTTAATTCCAAGAATAGTTAACAAATATACTGAAAATGTGAGCTCCTTATATGTGAGTAAATAATATAAATAAATATTAAAGGGATTTTTCACCCAAAAAGGTCAATTCTCTCATCATTTACTCACCCTCATGCCATCCCAAGATGTGTATGATGTTCTTTCTTCTGCTGAACACACAATGCAAGTAGATGGTGACCAGAACTTTGCAGGTCCAAAAAGCAAATAAAGGCAGCATAAAAGTTATCCACACGATTTCAATGGTTTAATCCATATCTTCTATATTTAAGTCCTTTTCTAATATAAATTCAACTCCCTGCCCAGTAGGTGGCGATGTGCACAAAGAATGTGAATCCCCAAAACAAAAGAAGAAGAATGTGAATGTGAAAGGGAAGATTTATAATAAAAAAAGGACTTGCATAGTGATTGTTTCTCACCCACACCTAGCATATCACTTCTGAAGACATGGATTAAACCACTGGAGTTTTATGGATTACTTTTATGTTTCCTTCATGTTCTTTTTGGCCACCATTCACTTGCATTGTATAATCCTACAGAGCTGAGATCTTCCTCTAAAAATCTTCGTTTGTGTTCAGCAGAAGAAAGAAAGTCATACACATCTGTGATGGCATGAGGTTGAGTAAATGATGAGAGAATTTTCCTTTTTGGGTGAACTATTCCTTAAATAAGATAAATCCCTTAATAATAAGAGTTAATAATAATAAAAACAAATAAGAGGTGTATATACGTTATATTGTATAATCATTTGTTATTATATTGTGTGTGGATGTATGCGTGTGTGTGTTTGTGTGTCTTGTTCTTGTTGCATTGTGCATGTGGAAATGGTCTTACTTTCACTATTAAACATAGTGAGTTCTCGAGTTCCACGAAGTTGACGGTTCACCACTATCCTTCCAGGTTTTAATAATCCGTGGACAGGGCCTGGGTAGCTCAGCAAGTATTGACGCTGACTACCACCCAGTCACAAGTTTGAATCCAGGGTGTGCTGAGTTACTCCAGCCAGGTCTCCTAAGCAACCAAATTGGCCCAGTTGCTAGTGAGGGAAGAGTCACATGGGGTAACCTCGTAGTGGTCGTGATTAGTGGTTCTCGCTGTCAGTGGGGCTCCAGATAAATTGTGCATAGATCGCAAAGAATAGCACGAGCCGCCACATGCTGTGAGTCTCCATGGTGTCATGCACAACTTACCACATGATAAGATGCGTGGATTGATGTTCTGAGAAGTGGAGGCAGCTGAGACTTACCCTTCACCACCCAGATTGTGGTGAGTAACCACACCACCACGAGAACCTACTAAGTAGTGGGAATTGGGCATTCCAAATTGGGAGAACAGTGGATAAATAATTTAACAAATGATGCGTTGGACAGTCAATTCCAGTGATTTCAGCAATCTTCTTAGTTGTTTTCTTTGCTAGATGCAGGCTAATAATTTGCCCCTTCTGAAACACAGTAACATCCTTTCCACAACCACGGGATTCGTCTTCCGACATGGTTGTTTAAGAAATGAGAAGCTGCACACTGCATCAGTAAAATAATTGTTGCCAGCTGAAACATATTAATCACTGCAATAATGATCCAGTCATAGACTCTTAAGTATCTGCTTAAATCTTAAATCCAAACAGCAACTTTGTTTTGACCAGGTAGCACATAATATTGTACATATTTATACATATTGTACACAATGTATAAAATTGAGTGTTGCTATTTAAGCCTGTCCTAAAGTTTTTACATACTTTGGTAAGATGTTTACATTGCAAAGCCAGTAAATAATCATTATTTATTTACACAGTCATATACTTGTACATTACATTTTAACTTTACATTATATATATCAATGTGGTATGGATCATGAAACATTTAACTTTATCTTCAGATACATTACATTGCATTTTTGCTTAACCATTTTTTCCATAAAGATATATTTGAAATCGAACAATAATTGGCATGCATCCTGCAGTACTGCCGCGGACACCCTAGGGATTGTGGGACCCCTGTCAAAGACCCCTGCTTATACAGACCTGCATTCTCATGCCACAATGACATGTCAGACTAGCAATGATAAGTCATCCCTGGGCTAGCAACTCACAAAGACTAAAATAATCAGGTTTTAAGAGGGAGAAATGGTTTAAAAGGTCGTGACCTGTTTAAGACTATTCAGGGATGTATTACCCACATCCTCCCTCTTCACTCAGGACAGAATAAAGAGTAAAAATAGACATGGTGTATTGAATAGTAGTATAAAGTCATCCACACCGCAGGGCCTTATGTGTGTTTTTAACACTGTTGTGGTCAGTTTTAAGAGACTAGAGAATCCTTAGGGATAAGTGTGTTTATGAAAGGGGGATTTCAATACAGTTGAGACTGACGCAAGCAATTTATTCAGTTGTTTTCTCTTGCAAAAATAATCAAAGATCAAGGACAAAGGCATAGACAATGTTGTCTTGGAATCTATTATAGGCATTTATGTTTTCAGAGCCTTTCAGGCATTAGCTTATTTAAGAAAAAAGTACATGTTATATCATTGGTTGGTTGTGCTCTGAAGAGCAGCACAACCAACCACTTTCCAAGCAGCAATTTCCAAGCAGCTTGTGCTTGCTGTGTATAAGCAGGAGGTTTCAAACTACAAAGAAGAAAGGAATACAACTCTCTTGGAGAAAGATGTGAATTGCAAATAACATCGAAGACACAGAACAAGTTTTCATGAATGTACAGCCCTTCCAGTGGTATTAATTTCTCTTAAGATATACTGTAAGCTCAATATAGCATCTTCATATGGGCTGAATCCATGTGGTTCAGCACAATAGACCTAGAAAATTATGCAAGGGCACAATTTCAAATGGTATTTTTCATAATTTCATATAAAACCATAACTTTTATTGAGATAAGAATATATATATATATATATATATAAGAAAATTATATAACTTACAATTAAATGTTAAAGCAGCAGTTCACAGAAAAATTTATATTATGTCATCTTTTACTGGGATATAGAAATTGATTGAGAATAATGTAATTTTACTGGATTTGGGGCAAATTGGGATCACATGGGCACTCGACATGGTGCTATCAAATGTTATTCAACCCCATTCTACTGAGTTTCTGACAAGCAGTATCCTCCATCCATGTGTTAGTGTATCAATTTGGGTATGCACCAGCCCATGACCCAAGTGGAAGTCCAGATATCGTAATTCCACCCGCCAAATTATACACTTCTTTGGGTTTGTCGTGAGTCCTGCCCGCAGCAGCGTTCTCAGGACAGCCCTCAGGTGCCACATGTGCCGATGCAATTATTAATGTAATGATGATGTCAACCAGGCAGCAGCACACTCAGCGTGTGTCCATAGGATTCTGCCCATGAGCCGCTGAAACATAGCTGGAGCCAAAACAAACTGACCGGAAGGGTCAAAAATTGGTGTAAGCCAAATGGAGTGGAAAATCCTGTTTTTTCATGAGCCAATGGAGTCAAGGGAATCTGTCAATATCCCTTTGTCAAATTCATGCCTAACCAGTCTAGCAGCAGGTATCTGATATGCATAAAATTTAGGCACAGCATTGACTTTTCGAAAATCCACACAGAACCGATCCGGCCCATTGGTCTTAGGTACTAGAACCATCAGGCTGGACTAGTCACTGTTGGATTCCTCTATTACTCCCATATCGAGCATGGCTTTACCAGTTGTTTCTTGTCTTCGAGCAACCTATAGGGGAGAGTGTGCACTACCACGCCGGGGGTCATCTCAATTTGGTGTTCTATGAGATTTGTATGACCGAGGAGGGGCGAAACACATCAGAAAATTCTGCTTGCAACATGGCAAACTCCATGACTTGGGACGGAGAGAGATGGTCTCCACACGCTACCGCGGTGATTTGACTATTCCCCTCCGGCCCCATCTCCTCCCTCTCTGAACCACCATCGGCAATGACACGGGGACCTCCTCTCTCCAAAATTTCAGGAGATTAAGGTGGGATATCTGTTCATATTACCTCACAGTCAACATCCTGACCCGCTGTGTTACCTCAAAGGGTCCTTGCCACTTTGCGAGTAATTTAGAGCTCGATGTGTGTAATAATACCGGTGTACTTATCACCGTAATACTTATCTACCGGTGTAAATTTGCAAAGTCGACCACTGCTATCGTACAGCCTGGAGCAAATTCTCGTGTGTTACTCGTCCCATTGTGTGGAGTTTTGCTCTCAGGTCAAAAACATACTGGATTTCGCTTTTGCTCTCTGAAGGTCCCTCCTCCCAATTTTCCGTCAAGACGTTTAAGACATGCAAGTTCTGCGGCCGTACATTAATTCAAAAGGGGAAAACCGCATGGAGGCTTGCGTGACCTCTCGTACTGCGAACAATAGGGGTTTGAGCCATTTATCCCAATTTCTCTCATCCTTGTGAACAAACTTACAAATCATGTTTTTAAGGGTCTGATTAAATCGCTCGACCAGGCCATCCGTTTGGGGATGGTAAACGAATCGATTTATTTCCCAATAATTCACAGTTCGCAAAGTGTTTGTAACATAAACGTAGTGCCTTGGTCAGTTAGGATCTCTTTCGGGATCCCAACTTGGAAGATAATTTTAAAGAGTGCCTCTGCAAAACTGTGTGCTGAAATGTTGGCAAGTGCACAGCTTCAGGGTATCGCATTGCATAATCCAACAAGACTAGTTCAAAACTATACCCCCATGCTGTCTGTTCTAATGGCCTGATGAGGTTCATAACAGTTTTTTCAAAGGGGACCTCAATCAACGGAAGAGGGTGCAATGGCACTTTTGGAGTGTCCGGTTGATTCGCCAACTGAATTTCGCTACATGCATCACACCACGAGTGTACATCGCCGTGAATGCCCTGCCAATAAAAACAGGCCATGAGACGTTTCAGTGTCTTATCTTGCCATAAATGCCCCACCATCAGATTATAATGAGAATATTTCCCATCGGCTTTTTGGAATTAACAATCTGTAACAATCTATAAAAATTGAACATCCTGTGCCACTCGATATAACCTATTTTTAATATTTGAAAAGTAGGGACAGGGAACACCGGGCTGAAGCTTTTGACCATCAATTACTCTCACTTGGTCAAAGATGTGCCTGAGAGGCTCGTCTCTTGTGTGCTCCAGTGGGAGGGCAGGAGGGGCAGAGCCCTCACCACCATCAGGGTCTTTTCCCAAAACCGGCATCCCCGTTGTTCTGGATAACAGCTGACCTGCTGCAAGATGGCCCATTTTAGGTCAGTGTAATCCATAGCGTCAGTGACCAGAAATTGTTGGGCCGCAAGCTGGGCTTCCCCAGATAGCAAACAGGTTGCCCAAGTTCGGCCAGTTTCAAGCTTCAGCCACCCGCTTGAAACGCTTGTGATTTGGGGTGGGGCTATAGCTGCGGCCGGGGTCATGGCTGGAGTACTCTCCTGGGCCATCAAGCTCTGCATTACCTGTTGGTCATCTGCCTGGGATTGGAGCAGGACCTGAAAATGCTGCTCCTGCTCTGCACATATGTCCAGAAGGGCCTGATGTTGTGTCTGGCGGAAGCCGGCAAGAGTTTTGATGACTTCGGCGAATGACGAGAACTCCATGACGACGTTTCTTCCTCAAAAAATATTCTGGGTTTCAGCACCACTGTAACAGGTTCTTTAACTCTCTTTGAAATGAGGAAGCGGAGGCCAGAATTTCCACCTTCTTTCATCTTTTTATTGTGCAAGTCAATTTACAGTGTCACAGCAATCTTTACACAAACACAGCACATACACACAGCAAGCGTGTGTCACTCTCCTCCCCCTGTGGCTCTCATCTTCCCTTTTATCTCTCTGTCACCTCTCACTGCAACACAGAACAGCTGTTAAATTATTCACAGGTGTAACCCCTTACCACTCTCGTCTCCTGATCTCGCTCTCCATTCACAAATCGGTGCTCGACTATGCCCCCACCTCCACAATCTGTTTGCCACTGTAGTAAGTTAGAGCTACTTTATGAAATAGATATACTCGCCCAAGCTTTCAAGAAGCAGGAAAATGTATAAAAAATTACATGCATATTTAGGCAGATTTAAAATATAAAGTGGTGGTTGAATGAGTAATGTTAACTCTTTGAAATTAGATGTTTTCCTATTAAGTCAGTAGGCACACTGAAATGTTTGGGCATAAATATATGGTGGCCCAGTGGCTTCAATGTTATGACATCATCAGCAATCCAGTTCTATAGATCAGTGTCACGATAAACACAGATTTCAGCTGAAGAACTTTCAACCTACTGTTGCCGAATACAAAGTGATTACTTAACTTTTGGTATTACGACAACCTTATTAGAAAGACATTGGTTAAACAGTTAACAGTATCACTTTAGTTGTTTAGCTGTTTCCCTTTCCTGCTCTAATTGAGCGCCATGGGAAGTCAATAAAACCTTTGAATAATATGCCTGCATAGGCTCAAGCATGGCATGTTAACTGTTAACAGCACACATATTCACTAAGACAAGAAGCCAATTTGCTTCCAGTGCAAAATGACATTGCTCCAGATGTCCAAACGCCCATGGCCAAGCTTCAGGGGTCCTAACATCAACAAACTCAAAAAGGCTGCTTAAACGTCACAGCTGTGTACATTGTTTATGTGTGGAGAAACCAACAAGGGTGAACTGGGCCCTGAAGGAGCTGGGTTGATCGGTCAGGACTGAGGAACAAGTCAAGTCATGTTCACTGGAAAGAGCACTTTGACCCCCTGCCTGTTTCTGATCTTTATCTGACCTTCTTTGAGCTTTGCTGAACAGCATTGAGCTAATGGCTGGAAGCTGTGTAACCCCCCAAACACCCCAAACACACACTCACACACATACCCATGCTTCTCTGCTATCTGTCTTCAGTGGGATATGCTCCACTACCCTGGGAAACAAGAGTTGGAGAATGGTCATAAATGACATCCTAAGAGATGTTTTGGGTATTGTTTGGAACTGCTTTTCAAGTGCTTTGGCAACACATAACCATGTCAAAATAGTTTTTGCACAGACTTCTTGGTTATAGGAAATGTTTACCTATAAATAAACATTCTGTCATTATTATGTCACCCTAATGTCCCTCCAAACTCATTTGACTTTATTTCTTCCATGGAACACAAAAGATTAATTTTTAAAAAGTCTTAATGTTTTCCATAATGTGAGTGAATAGTGACCCTGGTTGGTAAAAAAAAAAAAAAAACAGAATAAAACCACAGTAAAAATAATCAATACAATTCATGCACTATATTCCAAGTCTTCTGAAGACATTCGATCACTTTGTGTTCTATATTTAGTCATTCTCAAATCAAATCAAAACATTAATAAAGTGCTTAAATCAAATATGGTGTCTACATTAATAAGATCACATCTTATTGGTTCTCATCATGTATCGTGTCCAAGCATCATAATCAATGACATCAGCAGCTGTACAGCTGTACTCACTAAGCGTACCATGAGTGAGAAACTTTTTCCCTTACTGAATTTATTGCAGCAATCATAACATGTTGGCCAAATGGGTTAGCAAAATGCTTTGTGATTCGACTTGCTCGAAGCGTCTCACTCAATGAAACAGTATCAGGATTCTTAAGAACATAGAGAACAGAGAACTGGCTGAAGAGGATATTTACCCACAGTAATTGGAAAAAATATTCTACTTTTTAGAGAGGTAACTTTGAGAAACTTTAAAGGTATAGTTCACCCAAAAATTGGACTGAACCTTTCAAGCTCTAAAATCACATAAAGGCAGCATAAAAGTAATCCACAATCCACTGTTTCTCAATGTTCCTTCTTATGTGTTCTTATGTTCTCGTGGACTCGTTCGACGTCAACATCCACTGCCGAAGTTCAATTGCAATACTCAATTGCAATAAATGAACGAGCCAAAATCAGGCAATTTCAAGTATGCATCAGATAATGATTTGTAATCAAGAACCTGGTACTACGGTGGCAGATGAAGGACATTTATCGTGTGTTTTACCCACTGATATATTAGTGGTTTTACCTCAAGGGTTTCCCGCTGTAAGCTCGAGAAAGTCTGACGACTCCTTATGCTTTGTTAACATTTGTTATGAAGGAAACAAGTGTTTACAGACTTTATTCTTAATTCTAAATGTGTTATTAATAGTCCTGCAAAACTTCTCTAGTGTGATGATGATAATAATGCTGTCACTGGTGTGTGATAATGTCAGTAGTTCTCCCACTGCCTTCACACGTGCTGTAATGGTGTATTGCGCAAAAGGAAGATCACAGCACATCTCAAACTCGCAATAAAGTTTGTTCTTCCAAGGTGGCTTGACAAGGGCAGTCTCCATGAGAACACAAGTCTGGTCATTGCGTTCTTAGAATTAAGAAACACCCAATGGCTTCAGAAGTGATATGATATGTGTGGGTGAGAGACAGATAAATATGTAAGTCCTTTTTATACTATAAATCTTCACTTTCACATTCATTAACATTATGCAAGTAAAAGTAAAAGTGTACATTTATAGTTAAAGGATGCTTGAAATATTTATCTGTTTCTTATCCAAAGTGGTTGCATCGCTTCAGAAGACATACTGTAGATTAAACCACTAGAGTCACATGGGTTACTTTATGCTGCCTTTTTGTGATTTTTGGAGTTTGAAATGTCTGGACACCATTCACTTGCATTGAAAGGACCTACAGAGCTGAGGCATTGTTCTAAAAATGTCTATTTATGTTCAGCAGAAGAAAGTCACACATTTGGGATGGCATCAATGAGAGTAAATGATGAGAGAATTTTCATTTTTGGATAAACTATCCCTTTAACTAGTTCTGTCATTTAAATAAGGGGACGTTCACACAAAATATATTTTTAAATCCACACTGTTTAAAATAAATCACATAAATGTATTACATGCAAGATCGCCCATTACCTATGTAAACATGCCCTAGATGGACATCTTTGATTACATTGAATGTCATTTCAGAGTTTGTGCTAATTTTGATGACCTTCTTTTTATTGAATTGAACTAAAAAAAATTATTAAAAACTGTATGACTGCATGCATAAATAAAAAAGATAAAAGATATTGAGACAAGAATCTAAAATATATATTAAATTCATCACAATATATATTGTGCATGACAGTATTGGCATAGCCCAAGGGCTGTTAAGACCAAACGTGTTCCTGCACTAAACATTTTTAGACACAAGGTAGTGAACAGAACTGAACGCAGGTGCCTCGAAACACATTTTTACATGACCAGACACGCTGAAAAAACAGCGGGACATGACGCAACAGTTAAAGACATCCATCTAGTGCATGTTTACACAGAAAAACAACGCAGAGAGATGGAAAAGTAGTTTGGTGTTAATGGCCCCCTAGGGGTCATATGTTAGCACAAGTCGAGCTGCAAACACAGCTGAGAGAGTAGCCACAGCACATAAAATTAAAAGTATCTTCCCACCCTAATGTCGTTACAAACATGTACAGTATTTTTTGTTCCTTGGAACGCAAAAGGGGTTATTTAACCAGGGTAACCAGACAGCTCTTTTATTCAAAGTGAAACAGGATGTTGATTCAGACAGTTACTCAGTTAAGTAAAAAAAAAAAAAGCATCATAAAAGTAGCCTGTATGAGTTGTGTGCTACATACCAAGTCTTCAGAAACTATACAATAGCTTTCTTTGGACTGAAATGAGGTTGCTTGGCTGAAATAATTGTTTTTAAAATTTTGTCAACAACTACTCGTTGTTGCACTTCTTAATAATAATAATAATAATAAAATCCTTAAACTAGATGGCTAAGATGGCATAGCTGGTTTCCCAGGCTGGTCTTTTACTTTTAGAGAGGATTTGGCACTTGTCAGCTGTTCAGACAAAAAGGCCGGCAGACCGACCAGCCAAACCATCTAAACACCATATTGGTCAGGCTGGGAGACCAGCTTGAACAGATTCAACCAGCTAAGACAAGTAAACCAGCTTAGGCTGGTTTGAGATGTTTTTCTATTCAGTAGGGTAAGTAGATGATGACCAAAATTTGGGTGAACTATTCCTTTAAAACACCCTGCACTGAGGTAAGAAAATTTGTGAAATGCTTTTACTTCCGTTATAGCTGGTGCCAAAAAAACAAAATGTGTGAGAGAAGACAAAAGAAGAGGAAGAGAGTGACTAAAGGAAGGGTCACAAGGGATCTCCAATCAGTCCAGTCCTCTGCTGCAACTGTCAACACATCCTCAAATCAACAATAACAAGAGGAACATGAGCAGATAAAACAACTGCAAATTATAAGGCAGCTGAGTGATTTATGTTTTTGTTTTTTTAAATTATTATTATTTCCACATCTCCACATTTTCCAAAACACATAAGAAAGGTTTCAAGATATTAAAGGATTAGTTCATACCAAAAAAATGTAAATTCTGTCATTATTTACTCATCATCATATCATTCCAAACCTGTATGTATTTTCTTCTGCTGTGACACATGAAAGTAGATGTTTTGAAGAATGTACCTGTTGGTTCCTCATTTTCATGCAATTACAATGAATAGGGACTTGAGGTTTAAGCTTCATAAAGGATGCAAAAACACCATATAAGTAGTCCATACAACTTTCTTTGAAATTTAAGCTTTTATTCACTGAAAATCTTTTGTGAGTAAGAGTCCCCCAGCCACTGGCGTTGCGTCATGAAGGGCATTTGGCGTAAAACCTGTGCCAAGTCAAATATGCGGCTTACGGATGGTCCACTGTGGCGACCCCTAACGGGAGCAGCCAAGAGATGAAGAAGATTATCTGAAAATGTTTTAAAATCTTATCAGTATTCACTGGAATCTAGCTCTCTTTGGCACGTTCATGAGCTTGTGAGAGAAGTAGAGATGTCCAATTTGGGAACAAATACATTTTTGAATCAAATCTTTTCAATTAGTTGGTTTTACATAGGTTGGTTAAAGGTCAAGATTTTCAGTGAATTAAATGATTAAATATTGGCCTTTTTCTCACACCAAGCTATATCAGAATATATAGAATGAAGCTCATGATTCATATGTATCATTATTATGAGTAATTAGCCCCTTTCCCACATACAGTCCCTGTACTTCCCCCTTGAACTTGCTAGATGAGAACTATTAAGAGGAACAGCACACTCAGAAAGGACGTAATCAAGTGTCGACCATTTTTCTTTTGATGTTTTTTGCACGTGCGATTTAATAGCAACATCTATGGAAGATGCCAGGATCAGAGCAACACTTTTTTTAGGGCTGTTTTACACATACAGTGTCTTCAGGTTCCAGTCCTTACAGTGGGCACTTGAGCCTTGCGTGCGGTTCTGCATCCCTGAAGCCGCAGTGAGAGGAGAGATGAGGTGCTTAGCCTATTTTAACCAAGTAGCACACCCTGAACTGATTGGAAAACATGTTAAAAATGCACTATAAACCTGTTTATAAATGCAATTTTTTCAGTAAATCCTTATATTAAGTCAACTATAAATTCTACTTCCTGCCCAGAAGGTGGCGATATGCGCAAAGAATGTGATTCGCCAAAAATTTAAAGGAGAAGATTGAAGAAAGTGGAGATTTAAAGTAAAAACAGGACTTAAATATTGATCTGTTTCTCACCCAAAGCGAACAGTTCACTTTAGAAGACGTTAATTTAACCACTGGAGTCATGTGGATTACTTTTACATTGTATTTATGTACTTTTTGGGCCTTTAAAGTTCTGGCCACAATTCACTTGGATTGTATGGACCAACAGAGCTGAAATATTTTTCTAAAAATGTTGTTTGTGTTCTGCAGAAGAAAAAAAGTCGTGCACACCTGGGATGGCATGAGGGTGAGTAAATGATGAGAGAATTTTCCTTTCTTTAACCACACAGTAAGAGGCACACAACACTTTTCTCATGTAAATTAGATTTCTTGAAACATATGTTTACAATATATTTTAATTACATACTCTCAATAAACATCTTATCATTTATGTCCGTTATCCCAAGACCAATTCAATTAAGTATTCCAAAAATCACTATTTTCTGTAGTTAAATAGTACAGAGTATAGATGCAATGAAAACTTAAACCGCATCTCCCGCTGAAGTCACTCAAATGCGGTACTCTTTGGATACTTTTATGTTATATCTGTTAAGGGAATTGTAAATTTAGCACAGTCCTCTAAATAGCAGGCTAGCAGCTTCAAGTTTGTTTACTTGTAGCGACTGACGTCTCCTTGCATTTCTCATTGCTTTGTGCATCATAAATGTTCAACAAATCACAGGCTGCAGCACCTCCAACAGTCCCTCTTCTCCCAAAAAGTACCTGCCCTGGAGTAGGAGCTAAAAAGTCCCTCTAAACGGCATGTGCAAAAATGACGAAAATTAGTTATTCGGACAGGGCCGCCAGTAAGTGGGGACAACTTGACTTTTTGTATTTTGTCCGGGATTGAGGGGGCCCGGACTGAAGTTGTGGTCCACAGAAAGGCTATTCCATATTGTAGAGTGCATCTAAATGCGTTCATGCGGACGTAAACACAGCAACAGCGCAGATCTGCGAATGCCATCCGGGTAGCGCACGTTGATGGGATAATGGTCTGTCAACGGTTCTGCAATGTTAAGTTTTGGCAGATAAAAAGGTGACTAGATGCAACATGTTGAGGAATCCATGAATGATGTCATATGGAAATGTTCGGAATTCATGCATAAGGGAAAGAGATCATGTTGGAAATGATCCAAATGTAAAGGTGTTCACAGTGAAGGTGCAGTCAAAATATATTACCCTTACTGAGCATTGGCAGCATCGAGTACTAACATTCATGTCTGGGTGCAGCGTATATCACTTAAGAGTGCATTTCTTTCATTTTGACACTTTCAGCTGCCACAGATCTTCATATGGGCAGTGATATACAATCTAATGGTATTCATCTCTTAACACATTGCTGAACATCTGTGACAGCTCCTTGCACAATTTCATGTACAGAAGCTCCCCAAACTACACGTACCCTAAAGGAAAGCAGGGAAAGTGTGTGTGTGTGTGTGTGTGTGTGTGCGTGTGCGTGTGCGTGCGTGCTTGTTTGGGGGGTGGAGGAGTTTATGACAAAAAAAAATCAAGATCCACTCTAGACTACCAGCCGTTTGTTTATGATAATGCTAGCTGAAAAGACAGTTATGTTTATATATTTATAGGTATGCACTTAGGTCACTCCTGCTTGGGATAAATGTACAACCTTTGTGCAAGCAGCTCAGCCACTTCACAATGCAGCGATCTCAACTGGAGCTTGTCCCAGCATGAATCAGGACAAATGGAAACAGTAAAGCCTTCAGTGATGTCAAGATGATGTAAGTGACTGTGAGGAAGGATGCTGTCCATTTATCCAAACAGATATTACACACCTGCACCTATTCGCACGCTTGTTTTTCTATCATGTTGGTGGCTTTCCATTCACTTCGTTTGCTGGTATATACTCTCTCCACTAAATCCCAATCCCCTTCATTACCAGAAACTTGAAATATGAATGAGTTAGTTTATTCATAATGCTGGTCCCCACATCAGACTGATAACACTGTAAATTCAGTAGGTCAAAAGTTCTGCTGCTGAAATCTGTCTTTGCTTTCTGAAATTAGAACCATTGCCCCAGTGGCCAAAGCTGGAAGTGTTGTTGAATGTATGGGCACGTGTGAGCTCCATTTTTCAGGTGAAATGTCCACAGAGTGGTGGCAAAAGCGAGTGTTTTTAGTTGTAAATTATGTAATACAGTCAACAGGAATGCTTACTTTATACCCTAATCCAAACCCCAACCCTAAACCTAAAGGTCAGTGGAGTATTTTAGAGCAAATATGCAACCGCTGAATCATGCTCTTTATTGTTTATGCGAACGAATGAACAGAAGTCTCGGTGGTTGCTCACTCAATTAGTAGCGCTAGAGGGAATGGAATTGTTGGAATCGTCGGAATGGGATCGATTTCAGGTTTCATGAACATTCAATAGTAAGATGTTGATTTCCTGTGTGATCATGTTGCTTAGTTTTGTAAGAGCAACATCCCAGTAATGAAATTCTTTCGAGAAGTTTGTCTATTAGATACATTATATGATACTTCATACACACACATGCACATTACTCAGAAACAATCGACAGTACCTTTGACCTCTTTCTGAATATCTCTTTAGATTTAGCTGATGAAAGAATGTTTTGTGTGACACAGGTCTCTCACTCAGGTCCTGAGGCCTAACTCTACACAATACTGATGACTTAATACCAGGTGCAGCACACCTGTAATACAGTTCCTCTGTTCTTTATCTGAGTGACGGTTGCCGTTCCACTCTAATTGTTGACTAATTCTCTCCATCCACTCATCCCTTTAACTGATCCCTTCAACTAAATGTGCACATTGACTGCCTAGTGGTTCACTAGTGATATCTCCTTTTTTAATCTTTCTATATATCTCCTATTCTCCTTAAGGGAATGACTACTGTGTTAATGTGCTAGAGTGGTGTTACTGTTATTAAACATAATGGAGACTAAGGATGTGTCAAAGCTCTAACCCTATTATTTTCAGTTTTCAAGGCTATGTGAGTTTATGTTCCTCATGTACCACTATGTTATTACTCGAAAACCAGTTCGTACTCAGAACTGGTTCCTTTTTTCCAAAATACTGTAACCCAATAGCCACTTTTCAACCATTGTGCCAGTGCAACCAGGGCTATCAACTGGTCAGCCAGGGCCAATAGCCTCTGACCTCGAGACGCAAGACAGAAATCGATCTGCATTCCCATCACCGGGCCAATTGTCCCGGAGCAAACCACCCTTTATACTCCACCCTGGTGCCAATATCACACACTCCGCCTATTTCAAATAGAAGAGGGAAGCTTAAGATGAGGTATCAGACTCTGGAGACTAGCTAGCCCACAAAATGAACACAGATTTTTACTTTCCCTGCAATTTGTTTATTTTTTCCCAAACCTGTACTGTTGTGCTCTGGATAAACAACTTGGCATTTTTGTAACAATATATTTAATCACATCATTGTTCGGCAGACACCGTGTCAATCTGATGTTGCAAATTTTTATTAACCCAAATATTCAGAAGAGCCTTGATTTTGTCTATTGACAAGTACTGACATTTCTTTATCCTATGTTTATCTGTTGAGGAATACTGGTAGCTAGATATGAAAGATTGGGACATTTGTAACTTGGTGCTGAAACCTCTGACCTGACTCAACGAGACTCCGCCTTTGATATTGACCCCGCCTCAATCCCTTAGTTGGCCTTCTTTGGCCCAAAGGGTTATTGGCAGGACAAAAGCTCTTGGCTGTTGGCCCCGAGGAAGCCCCAAGTAGGCACGGTGGACCCGCAAAAGTGACAGTGGGAATGCAAATGCCTCTGGTGCACACTAGCATGCCCTCATTTGGCCTGATAGTGGAAAAGCAGCTAATGACTTTCACAATAAATAAGAGAATACAGTAGATATTGCATCTTTACAAACGGGCAAAGTATACTTCAGGTTTCCACGCATGGCTCTGTCTTGCGGGTTTGGCATTTAATGCACTTAAAGTGCATAATACAGCAATCTGAATGCTCGACCATGCATGAGATGGAACGACATGTGGATAAATTAAGTATACCCCATCATTTACTCACTGATTTAATTTGAAATAAACCAATAACGATCACAGTGTTATGTGTACTGAAATTTAAACCAGTGTATTTCAACATTGCAACAATAAAGAAGCACCTTTGAAAGTGAAGTTTGTTGAAATAAATGGTACATAAAGGGGCGGGACTACTGTAGGCTGCAATCTTTGGTGGGGCACTTGTATGTTTAGGGGGGCTCAACGTTTGTTTGTTTCGCCTTTGGTCCAGGGGGGTGGATGCATCAGAAGATTCTGGGTGAACTAGAGGCAAATCTAGTGTGGCGAATGTGAAGATCTTTGGAGAAAAACAACTATTGACCTCCTCATGAGCATGCATGACCTTGTTCCCAATTGCACTCTTTGTTATCTCCAATACACCATGTGCACACAACCCACGCATGCATAACTTCATACAAGACTGCATTTAGCCTTGACATTAGTGAAATGTAGCTGAGACGCTTGATTTGTATTTCACACACACTCACTCATTCATTCATGTCGGTCCCTGAACAGATGATTCTGCAATGTGTCATGCATATACACTCTCAATACTAACATGTCCTCCCAGCTGGTTAATTAGCCATAACACTGTCATCTCAAGTCAATTAAAAAGCCAAAATATTTCCATCTCATCCCCCACTACCTATTTTCAGGTGCTTTTGAGTTTGTGGACATTGTTGACTGACAAATTAGCCTGAAAGCCTTCATATAATAAAGCTAAATGCTAAAGAGACTTGAAAACCAGGGATTAGATTAATTTTCCCCACCCAGAGGGCCTCAGTGATAAAGAGGACACAATGAAAAGCACAGGCCTATCATTAAGAACACAAGCTGGATCGAGCTGCCACCTGATGCTCTTTGGCTAAGCTAGGTGTGGATGGCCACACCCAATAAAGACTAACATCTCCATTAGTGTCCATTCACATGAAAGAAATGGCATCCGTCATCCATCAGGCTGCACTGTAATTACACAACTTCAATAAACAGTGACTCAGCACACGTTAATGGAAGGAGCAGAGTGGGAAAATTAAAGGGAAATTATTTACTCACCCTCATGTCTTTTGAAACCTGTAGGACTTTCTTAAATTTTAAGGGAGAATTGTCCTAGACGTTTTTTTCCTTGCAATCACGATGGATGGGGTCTGAAACAAAATAATGAAACAAATAATGAAACAAAAGCACTATAAAGGGAGTCCATGTCATTTACGCAGTATATTACAAGTTTTCAGCAGTCATACGATGGATTTGTGCAAGGAACAGACCAAAATGTAAGTCCGTATTTTATTTGAGTCATTCATTGTAATTGTATGGAGTGACGAGTACAATTCACATGGTTTGGGATAACATAAGGGGGTAAACATGATGACAGAAGTTTCATTTTTGAGTTAACCATTCCTTAAATGAACAGAACGCACCTCTCCACCAAACTCCACCTTTACCTCTCACCGCTAACTCACACATTAACTACATTCTTTCTTTGTTTCATGACTCTTGGCTATAACATCTCCTATAGTCTCTTACAAATTCACAGCCGAAACAATAGCTTGACAAAATGAAGGTCTAAATAACCCCATGCAGAGCATGATGGGCCCTATGGTGACCCTGGAGGCACATCCACACTATAATACAAAGAACTGTGTAATGAATTACTCCCTATCTGACAGTCCTCCATCCAGAGTGACAACAGATGGCTTTATGTGTAACATGTAGGAGCTGGACAGAATGACCCAGGAGCAGAGGTAACAGCTCCAATTATATTTATTAATAAAGTCAGTAATGCACCACCGCGCAGATATTCCAGAGGCAGAGATGAGAGCAGCAGAGATGATCATGCTGATCAATGTTGAAAGATGTTAGTACAGCGTCTAACACCACTGTTACATCGATACTTAAAGTACACGAAGAAGAGCAATGCCAACGCTAGCTAGAGAACTACTGAATGCCCCTTTAAAGCTGCAAGTTCAAGCAGGAATGTATAAGCAAACTTTCATCTGGCTAATGCTAGGTGCCAAATCAGCCCTCTGCAAATTTGCTTCTTCCTAAATTCTTTAATAAACTACACTGATGTACTGAACAGCACATCATGTTCTGTGTTTTTTATCCTGTGTATCCTCCACACTTAAAAGGATAATTCACCCAAAAATGAAAATTCTCTCATCATTTACTCACCCTCATGCCATCCCAGATGTGTATGACTTTCTTTCTTCTGCAGAACACAAACAAAGATTTTTAGATTTTCCATATGACTCCAGTGGTTAAATTAATGTATTCTTAAGCGGTACGGTCACTTAGGTTGGGAAACAGGTCAACATTTAAGTCCTTTTCACTTCAATTGTTTACTTCTGTTTGCTCTCCATTGCGAGTTCATGAGAGAACCGAGTTCACCTAACAAGAGGTGTGACGTAAGCGCATTGGCATGTTCAGAACTGATGCGATACAACCTCTGTGAAGTTGGCACCTGTCACGATTCACTGTTGTCTGCCCTGTGTTCCTCCCCTGTCATCTGTTCCCGGACTACACTTCCCATAATTCCCTGCTCTCATCTCTGCCAGCTGTCCTTCATTATCCTCACCTGTGTTTCATTTAGTCATTATCCTTTGTGTATTTAAAGCCCTGTTGTTTGTATCATTCGTGGTCAGTTGTTCTGTAATGCTGGGAAGAAGTCAAGAGAGCTGGATCTAGGTGCAGCTAAGGATTTTAATGAAAATAAACAAATACAAATAACTGGTAGACACGGGAACAAATAAAACATCCACGATGGGAAACATGAACATGAACATGAACATGAACATGAACATGAACATGAACATGAACATGAACAGGAGCAAACCTCTACGAAGGGCATTGGTTAAACACAGGAGGTCACATGCAACAACTGACAATGAATGATACAAACAACAGGGTTTTAAATACACAAAGGATAATGACTAAATGAAACACAGGTGAGGATAATGAAGGACAGCTGGCAGAGATGAGAGCAGGGAATTATGGGAAGTGTAGTCCGGGAACAGATGACAGGGGAGAAACACAGGGCAGACAACAGTGAATCGTGACAGCACCCCATATAATTAAATCATTACCAAATCTATACCATTAGTTAGTGCTGCATTTGTACAAATTTGTACCGCAACAATGTAAGTTTGTGCTGGTTTGGTGTTTCAGATATTATACATAATTTTTTTGGCTGTGTGATGCATCCACCATATGTGGTCCAAATCGCTCCGAACCAGTGCCATTCATTTGTGCTCAATTTGTGCTGATTTGTGCTGTTAAAATAAATATTGTATCTATTTCCCTTTCTTAGAAATAACAGCTTGTATTTGGGAGCAGTGACGTCACTCTCCACCCCATATGGTCCAGATCGCTCCGAACCGGTGCCGTTTGTTTGTGCTCGATTTGTGCAGTTAAAATGAATCTTGTATTTATTTCCCTTCCTTAGTAATAACAGCTTGTATTCGGGAGCAGTGATGTCACTCTCCACCCCATGTGGTCCAAATTGTGTCGTTCGTTTGTGCTGATTCAGAATCAGAATCAGAATCAGAATGAGCTTTATTGCTAAGTGTGCTCACGAACACAAGGAATTTTTTTGGGTGATAGACGAAACAAGTGCACACAGAACATTACAGTGAGACACAGAATATAAAACAGGGTAAGAGTATAAATAGGCATACAAACAAATAGGACATATAACATAGAATGGCTTATGTGCAAGTGGTAATATATGTGCAAGGTAGGGGTATATGCAGTTATTCAGTTAAATTAAATATGAGTGAATTTACAAATATAAATGAGATATTTATTTACATTATTGCACGCTATGGGGAGTCCTAAAGGCAGTTTTATTGTTCATGTGGTAAATGGCCTGAGGGTAATAACTGTTCTTGTGCCTGGTTGTCATGTAGCGCCGGCCAGAGGGCAACAGTTGAAAAAGGGTGTGGGCAGGGTGTGTGCACATTTCCTCACTCTGGAGATGTACAGGTCTTGGAGGGTAGGCAGGGGGGCACCAATAATATTATCAGGTATTCAGGAACAGTGACATAACACTCCACTCGATGTGGTCCAAATCGCTTCGAACCGGTGTCGTTCGTTTGTGCTTGATTTGTGCCGTTAAAAGAAACACTGTAACTATTTATCTTCCTTAGACAGAGCATGAAACTTTTTGAGAGCAATGACATCACTCCAAATCGCCGTTCATTTGTGCTCGATTTGTGCTGTTAAAAGAAACATAAAAAAATATTCCTTTTTTTGTATTTAACAAGATGGCCTTTGGGAGCAGTGAAATCGCACAGGCTAAACCCCATGTCAATCACTCTCACCTGTCTCCACCGTTTGTGCTTGCTTCTGGTTTGTGCTGTGTTTGGTATTGTTGAAGCATACATTTTTGGGCAAAGATTTAATTTTTCACCCCATTAAATTCCAAATGTGTTTCTTTTAATAGCACAAACAATAGAACAACACCTATTCAGAGCGATTTAGACCACATGGGGCAGAGAGTGACGTCACTGCTCCCGAAAAGTTTCTTGCTATATCTAAGGAAGGGATATAGTTACAGTGTTTCTTTTAATCAAATCCAGCATAAATGAACAACAATGGTTTGGACCACATGGGGTGGAAAGTGACGTCACTGCTCCCGAATACAGTCTGTTATTTATAAGGAAGGGAAATAGAAACAAGATACATTTTAATGGCACAGTGACTTCAGCCATGACTCCTAAGCAACCAAATTGCGGGTACACTCACATGGGGTAACCTTCTTAGTGGTTGCCATAATGTGTGGCTCTCGCTCTCGGTGGGGCACATTGTGAATTCTACGTGGATGCCGTGGAGAATAGCATGGGCCTCCACACTCGCTACGTATCCGCGGTAATGCGCTCATCAAGCCACGTGATAAGATGCATGGACTGACGGTGTCCGTGATGTCAGGCTAATCAAGCCCGCGAGAGTGATAAAGGTGACTGGAGGCTGCAGTTCGAGAGAGAGAGAGAGAGTTACTGGCAGCTGCCCTGCATGTGTTTATGCAGTTTGTATCTTTTTGTTTAAACCATTAAATATTATTTAATGGTTTAAATAATACTCCTTTCCATTGAACTTTTTTTAAACTGGTGTCGAAACCCAGGAAAGGAGGAGGCGAGATCCGGCTTAACAATATATTTAATATTTGTTTAAACAAAAAGCCAAACATAAACACATGCAGGGCAGCTGCCCGTAACTCGCGCTCTCTCTCGAACTGCTGCCTCCTTTCACCTTTATCCCTCTCGAGGGCTTGATTAGCCTAATTAGGGCTAGATGTGTAGCATCGCAACCCGGCCCGCACTCCTCCCTGCCACAGTTGTTTATAAGCTTCATTGGTTTTGCTTTGAATGTACCAATGCGCTACACGCCAGAAGCTGCGTGAACTCCTCCTCTAATTAACGTGCTTTGGGAGCATAAATATTTACATGTTTTTCACCAAAAGTGATCATATCGCTTTAGAAGACATTAATTTAACCTCTGGAGTCACTTTTACTATGATTGTCTGTGCTTTTTTGAGCTTTAAAATGCTGGTCAGCATTCACTTGCACTGTATGGACCTACAGAGCTGAGATATTCTTCTAAAAATCTTCATTTGTGTTCTGCAGAAGAAAGAAACTCATACACATCTGTGATGGCATGAGGATGATTAAATGACGAGAGTATTATAATTGCTGGGTGAACTATCTCTTTAAATGGAGCTCTCCATTTATTTTGACATCATGTGATATATGTTGCTTCCCCAGCTTGTCTCAAACAGAACAGTTTGAGTCTTACCGGTGGAATGTGTAAATGTATACATCTCTGATGGTACTTATCCCTCAGGGCATAGAGACTCTTTTAAGGGTAGTAAATCAGATTCCCAACTTTGATTTTGAAAAGTACAGCACCTAAGTTTTTTTTTCTTTACTTTTTCTGTATAGAGCATGGCAAAGGTGGACCACCAAAGATGCCATAGACACAAATTTCAAGATGAGGTGGATCAGAGTCTGCTAGTTTTAAATAGAGGTCAGAGACCCGGCGATACAATATTATATTGATATCTGTGTCACAATAAGTGATTGTTTATGTTTAGTGTATTATGATCAAAAACCTATATGGATCAACATTGAAGCAGTTGCCTAGTATACTGTTGAACGCTACCTGTAAGTTATGGGAAGAGGAAAGTCTCCTTGTAGCTTCCTCTACCTCCTGATTCAGCCTTATCCATTCATGGAAACACACCACACCTCAGAGGCATGCAGGACAGCCTAGCCTAGCCCAACAAGCATACTTCATTCTGATCCTTCATGACAGTTTTTCTCCCTTTGAACAAGTGGCTGGAGGGACTTTCTTCACATCTTCTGAGTTAGTAATGTTCATTTCATCACTTTAAGTTCCCGTTATCCAAAATCTCTTAATCATTGATACTGTTTACACATAGTATTAACATTCATTTCAGGTGATTTGATTGCAAATGGTTAGCATGTTAAATAGAGGTGTAAATGATTACAAAATGTTTTGTGATCCAATCACTCAAACCACAATTGGAGATAGTCAAAAGTGCATGTGACCATATTGTGTTTGTAGTGTAAATGCTAAATTATGTCACCTTTTGGGTAGTTGTTCATAATGCCAGTTTAGAAGTGTCTGTTACTAATTCCTGTTGTAACTGATCACTTAAATACAGTATTAAACTATTAATTTACCATAAAGCACTAAATTAACCATAAGACTCATGTTCATGTCTATCACTGTATTTATGTGAATGTAATTTTATTTGTGGCAGGTTGTTGAATTATTGTTTTTTTCATATTGGAGTATATATACATTTTTCATTTAAGTTTTCATATTGTTGTTTGACTGTAAATTTCAACTTACAAGTACAAATATTTTATCAAATTCAATTCTACAAGATCTTGAGATCTGCAACACATTTACCTTCATAAAATGCATAGATACACCAAACAGAACATCTTCAGTATGCCTGATATGCAGTTTCACTGATCATGTGAAGCACACGTATCCTAAGTTCACTTAAAGCTGAAGTATGTAATTTCTGTGTCACTAGCCCCACTAAACGGAATTGCAAAAATAAACTTTTCAAAAGAGCTTTATGAATACGCCCCCCATCTGCCATTGGTCAAACAAAGAGATTCACGCTATTGGTTGAGTAATGTTGTTGGGACGGGTCTAAGCAGGTCGCTCAAAACAAACAGAACTATTTATAGTACCACAGAAACAGTTATTTCAGTTTCCGAGAAACTTAACCAAACAGCTTACTAATAGTTGTTTCTGTATATATTTATTTTTAAGTGTACAATTTGTTTTATGCTGTTTTGTACTTTTTTGCTGATGCAGTAAATGCTGACATAGCAATCAATGAAATCAGAGTCCTTCCACTCTATATTAGATTACAAGTGGTCACAGGAAACATGCTTGTTTTGCTTTTGAGTCATGGGTAAACCGCAAACTGTCTCATCTGACCACTTGTAATCGGATCTCTGAGAACAATCTCGTCACCAGGTGTAAACTAGGAATTGCACAACTACTAATTTTTCATGTCTGGTTTCCTGGTTCCTTTCTTCATTGTTTTCAGCTGTGTCTAGTTTAGCCCATTAATCTGTGTGTGTATATATACCCCCTGGTCAGTTCTTGTTCGTTGTTGCATAGTTTATGTTACCTCAAACGACTGTCTTGTCTTGTAACCGTAGTCATCATCTTCTGTGTATTCTCGCCTTCTTTTTATTGCGGATTAAAGGATTGCTGCATTTAGATCCTGCTCTCTCTCTCTCTCTCTCTCTCTCTCTCTCTCTCTCTCTCTCTCTCTCTCTCTCACCTCATCTCTATACAAAACATGACCCAATGTAGCTACATGTCATCAGGCATTAGAAAGCTTACTAGGCTGTGCCTGGGATCCAATAGGTTGTCATGGAAATGTGCGTATGTTGTTAGACACATCAGGGGGAAATTATGAGCGATGGTCTGAGCATTGTTTTGTATGTGAACAGACTGGATGGAATAAACTTCATCCATTATGTTATCTCCTCGTAAACATCTTTTTATTCGCAATATGCAACAACATGAGGGCATACGTCAAGATGTAACGTAGCTTCTGAACAAAGTGTCTGAACATATTTTCGATTAGCCTGGACTACATGTAGCTGCATGCGGTTCCCCCTCCTTTTGCAGCCACTTGTACAGATTATTACAGGTGGACATGGGATCTAGCGGGCATTATGGGGATGCATTACATCATTTTATCGTACTCCAACTTGAAGCGCTTTTCTAACTGTCACCGAATCACTTTGTCGAAGAAGTAATCAAAGTGAATTTGAGCCTCCACATCACTTGCAAGTTTCCGCAACATAGGGCGGCGGGAAAAGAGTCATTAATATTCATGAGTAACGTGTTAACTGATTGGACTAACTGATTCAGTAATATTCATTAGGAACCCCAACCCAACCCCTAAAACTAACCCTAACAAATCAGGTAGAGCTTTCCTCATTAATAAGAATAAGTCCTCCTTTGCCTTCCAACGTTTTGGAAATCAGCCATCTTCTGTATTTCGTACAGACGCGTTTTGGTAAATCACTTGGAAAGCAACTTGTCAACTGCAAGCTGACAGTATCGCCTGCATTAGTTATAGTCGAATAATCGACTAGTCTATGCAACCCCTAGTGTAAATAGGACCTTTCAGTAAGTTACAATTAATCAGACATACTCAAAGTTTCCTATTCCAAGATCCAGCTTCGACTTTCTAATCCCCCTGCCTGGTGAACAACCCCTTGTGTGGCAACAAAATCTCTATCAGAACTGGAAAACTCTACCCAATGCCAAACAGCTTTTTCCACTATTGAGATCAAAGTGGGAGTCTGTGGAGTTTAAGTTTGTTTACACAGGGAGCAATACATTTTCATGACAACAACACAATTAAAAGGTGTTCCCGTGTCATCACGTGCCATGGATTGGCTCTCTTTTGTTGGTGCTTCGTGTGTGTTTTGAGTTAATCTGTTCAGTCTTAAGTGATTTGGAAGTGAAGCAAATCCTTCCTCAATCACATGACATGCTCTTTATTCTCCCCCAGCTCAAACTCTGCCATGTGTGCTGTTCACTCCAAGTTGAAAGGTCACTCCATTTGATTGGTTTATAATGAAAATAAACCCACTTTATATTAGGTGTCATGAATCAGCAGAGAAGAACAGAGACTCAGGACCCAAAAGTAGAGTTGAAAATACAAGGGAACTTATTAACACAAAAAAAACAAAGTCCAGGGCAGAGCTAACTGAAACGGTGCTGGGGCAGATGAAACAGGGACCAGGACTGACTTGACTGAACTTTTAAAGCTTTTCAAATTCATGTAATTTCCCTTTTATTCATTTGTATTTATTCGTTTTTTGTGCTTTTTATCTTCTAATATGTTGCATTGTCTAAACTACTTGCATTAAAACATTTTCTACATATTGTCTTGGTGCAAATGTGAAAAAAACAACAACTTAGCAGCGTCATAAAAGGAAACAAATAGAAAATAAAAAGAAAGTAAGCAGCGTCATAAATGGTTTCTGCCTCCGCAGTCACGTAACTCGTTTTCCACCCTTTTTTTAATATTTGGGGAAGTGTGCAAAGGATTGTGGGTGACTGAAGGCCACAAAGGATTCACCTGATGCATCCTCCAAAATATGGCAAAGCATGCTGGGAAACGAGGCTGCCTTCCAAATATCCTCACAATTGAGATGGCCTTCGGCGATGCTTGAAGATGTGGCAGCCGAGATATCCATCCTAACGAGGCTGCAGCCAAGCAATCTTTGTCTGCTGCTCTCTGTCAGAATAATCACATAAGGTCATGTGAACACGAAAACTGGTGCAGAGTATCAAATACACAGAATGTATGTAGTCCTAACTGCACGTCAATATGAAGAAAGCCAAATCCCAGACATTTGTAGCTAATTTTGAAATCCCGTCCGGATGCTTTTTTCAGGTCCAAAAAAGAGGACATGTCTGAGAAAAAGAGGATGTATGATCACCATACATGTGGCTGTACTTTTGAGTATTTTAATGTTTACGGATTGGCCCCATTCAAAAATCGAGTACCGTTATGCACTTACAGTGGAAGTCTATTGGTGTTATGCTGTGTCCTGCTCTTATATCCTTGTGTGTATCATTTAAAAATCCCCAAGTTTACAGGCCTTGCATAGTCATGACAAGAGTTGATGTGATATAAGATTTTATCACATTAGTCTCAGGTTAACAAATAAGCCTGATATGTCTTAAAAATATAGTTTCAAAACAGTGTTCTGAACAATATGTATTTTAACATTTATTCCTGTTCAACACCTTTCCCTATTTACTTCCACTGTAAGTTCATTACTATAAAACTATTTTTTTTAAATGATTTTGGTTTGTATTTACATAGTGAGGGAACTAATTTTTGGTCTCTCTTTATATTACATTAGGTCTCTTTAACTACTATGTACTAACATTAAAATAAATATAATATAATGCACTTATTGTGTAACTACATGTTGTTAATCAGAATTATCACAAGATTGACATTTGAGGATGAGGTACGGGTAGGGTTAATGGTTAGAGGAGGGTTAACAGTGTAACTATAGATGTAATTAAATGCAGGTACTTTAAATGTAAGTACAATGTAACAACATATATGTACATTATAAATACATTTGATCAAATACTTTAGTTTATAGTAGTTAAAGACACTTAATATAGAGTGGGTCCTTGTTTTCTAATTGACATCATGCCACTGGTGCTTTCCTGCACTTAAGCTTCTATGGAAGTGTTGGGGTGTTCCTCTTAAAGTCCACTATTATCTACACTGCGTGTTCAGCTCCAGGTTGTTATGATCGCACCAGTGACCAGCTGTTCAACCTCCTTTCTGTATGCAGACTCAACGTCATCTCGGATGAGGCCGATGACAGTGGTGTCGCCTGCAAACTTCAGGAGCTTGACAGAGGGGTCCTTGGTGGTGCAGTCATTGGTGTAGAGGGATAAGAGTAGTGGGGAGAGCACACATCCCTGGGGGGCACCAGTGCTGATTGTACAGGTGCTGGAAGTGAATTTCCCCTGTCTCACAAGCTGCTGCCTATCTGTCAGAAAG
Source organism: Xyrauchen texanus (assembly GCF_025860055.1). Lineage (NCBI taxonomy): Eukaryota > Metazoa > Chordata > Actinopteri > Cypriniformes > Catostomidae > Xyrauchen > Xyrauchen texanus. The sequence continues at coordinate 27,319,175 of NC_068311.1, forward strand.
CTGGTAATCCACTGGCAGATAGACATGGGAACAAGGAGTTGGTTTAACTTAGTAAGGAGAATAGCTGGGATGATGGTGTTGAAAGCTGAACTGATGTTCACAAAATATGCTGTGTTCTGACCTGTGTCTGCATCTAAAAGGGGATTGGCTCTTTTACCAGTAAGGCAGGACTTCCTTTGTTCATCTGTTGACCGTTGAGCGTAAGAGCTCCTTGGTTGGGCGTTCCAATTTCTCTCATTCATTTTAATAGAAGTGGTCTGTCAAACTGGGCTGTCAGTAAAGGGTTAAACTTTTGACGGAATCATGTGACGAAACAACATGGCATTGACCACAGCGGAAACCAGTTTGAGTCAAAAGATTGAGTCTCTAGTTTCATCTGATATGCCATTTTTAAACTTTGAGCAATTTATCGTGAAACATCATGCTGCTAAACACAATGTACACCAATGTGTACTTACTTAGAAATCCTAAATTAATTGTGCATTATCACACTGACAATCAATGGGTTCATCCAAAAGCTAAATTATTTTGCTTTCAGAGGCTTTCTATGGAGTCAGGATGAAAATATTGTGCATTTCAAACTGTTCTGAGACCAGTGCAGACAGATCCTATCCCTCTCTATGCAGCTAAGTGCATTCAATCAAAACTTCCAATCAAAAGTTCAGTTTCAGGCTGCAGATGATGTTTGGACAACTCAACATGTTTGGCAGACATGGGACAATGGTAATCAGTACATAGATTTAAAATATATATTGTATAATTTTATATTAACGTGGTTGGCAGTGATTGGATGATGCTGGTCATTACTCAGAATGAATTATTCTAATTTCTAATGTAATGTCTGTAACGTCTCAAAAACTTGGATAACCAACACTCCTAAACATAAAAAACAATTTGATAAAAATATTTTCTATAGCTTGGTACTGTTTAAAATTTCACATATGCTGCATATGCTTGCTGTCCACATATGCTGCAATCAATTTTTAGGAAAGTTATTTGTGCTAGAAAAACTTTTTTTTTCTTGTTTATTTGGTCCTACAAGTTACAAATCAAAAAGGGAAACAGAAAATGCACACACCAGTCAAGCTCGGGTCTCAGGAGGTTGTGTCCTTATTGGTGGATGGTGTTATCCTGTCCATTTCATTGGCTTGATCTTACTTTTGTTTGCAATTAAATAATTGCTCAATACCTATTGTCTTTTAACCTTGTTAACCCTGATGAAGGCCTGTGTGCCGAAACAGTTTTATTTAAATACATTTCTCCCTTTGTACTGTGCTCTTGTCATGCATTTTGTTTGTTGGTGAAGTTACACCAGATTCATTACCCAAATCTGAGACCTCTATTTAAAAGAGTTTTGCAAAAGGCCATATTGAAATATAGAGGTATGAGAGTAAAGTCTTGGGCCCCAAGTCTAATCAATTGGGTCCCATATGATTTTCATCAGCCACTTGATGAAGCGTATTTGACGAGTCACCTGGTGCATGAACTCAGTGGCAGTCTTCACTCACATAGAGCCCTAGGCGAGATCATCCATGAGGGGCCCTGCTGCAGTCGAGTACCATTATAGAGATGAATGGGAATGATAACATATAGCTCTAGGTATTACAGACCTATCTGCTACAAACAAAGTGCTAATAAATGGACATCCCGGTATAGCTCCAGCAACCATTCTATCAAAAAAACTGCAGGGGTGCAGGGGGGAAGCTTAGCGGATGAGATCCCTCCCACAACCACCATCAATGCACGTTTCCCACACAGCACTGCCGAAACCTTTGACCTCATAGCCCCAAAGAGGTTAGGCTAAACAGGACCACCCTGCCTGTGGAGCTTCAACCCTCCTCCATCCTCAAGACGAGACCTCTGGGCTGAATAGACCTATTTCAGAATGGAAACAGTGCTGGGGCAGCGGTGGATGTGAGCAGGGGTTTGGGTTGATATGATGTCGGCTTGCTTTCACTGAGTACTTGATCTCACAGAGTTCAAGAAGTGCTTTCGGAGGAGCAGTCAGACTCTAAATGCTGACATCTGCCCCTACTTCCTTTACAGAGGGGCCCGCTTGTGTGATTGTGGGCAGATCAGGTTCAGTGTGTCAGAGTGCAGAGTCGGGTGAACCAGCAGTTAGAACTCTTTCAGTGGAAAGTAAATGCTGGCAATGGAAGGTATATTGAGCCTTTGCATTATGTATCACTCAATCAAAGTCAGGCAAACCAAGTTCAAGACAAATAACTGCACTCTAAATTACAAAATTAGAGTGCAAATTTAACCCATGTATTCTGAGCCCTTACAAAAAGTAATTTTACCATAGTACGAAATATCATAGTTGCTGTTACTTCTGTAAAACCACAATACTTTAATATGGAATCTCTTTCAAATAGTGTTAGAGCTTTCAAATCGGAAGTGACAACAATGATCGATCATGAAAACGATGATCGGTAATGAAAATGCATGACATGACTTTTCACTGCATTTGAAATTCAGTGACAACTATACACAAGCGTGTCAAAGAAGGCCCTTGTTTAAATGCGATTTTCAGTGGTACCTTGATTCTCAACAGAGATGTCTCATAGCAACCAAACTGTTAAATGATGCTGCAATGCTAGCGTTTGTTCCACAGGTTTACAATAATTAAAAGAGAGTATAATTCACCATGTTTTGAATACCTGTCTCTGCAAACGTTTGCTAAAAGTCAATGTTTGTCATTGACTCTGTAAATCTGACCGGGTGCCAACATGTTTGTGTGATGTCACACTCTGGCATCTCATTAAAATCGAATTTGTAGATTTCCACACGAGTTTCCAAGTTGGAAGTCTGACATAAAATGGCATTCCATTGCACTTTTCCCAGTAGGAAGTTGTAAATTCTGATCTGAAAGGAAAGCAGCATAAAAAATCATCACCTCCATTACCTGAGATGTCCACTTCAGCTGAGAGCCACAACTTTTGACTGTGTAGTTACAGGTTCACAAATTGGTTCCCATGGTACATTCTACAGTACAGTAGAGTTGTTGCATTAAAGAGCTATTTCTACTTGATTTAAACAATTAAAAATTAATTTTGTTGGTGTAACATAATGTAGTCAGGTTTATGTAACCTAAAACAAGGAGTTGTTTTATTAACTTTATTTAGTTACTTTAAACCAACATACGATTTCCAAAACAGCTCAATAGAGCTTGGTATGGATGCATTAGACGCATGTGCACTATGACTGTATTGCCATACTCCACCAGACCTGTAGAGGGCAGTACAAAGATGTGTCATCCATAGGAGATCTGCTCTGAAGTACTCATGAGAAAGAAATGTTGCGATGGAAGGCGGACTGGGAGAACAACTTAGTATTTTAACCAAAGGAGAGAGCTTAACAGTCAACTAGCATGTCATGACAGTAGTGATGGCAGAAACAAAGCTTTCCTAAACTTCGAGTCAATTGAACCAATTGCTTCGGAAAATGATTAGTTGTTTCGAAGTGCTCAAAGAACCGCACCCTGAGGACATCTGCTGGTCACGGGTGTGTAAATGCAATGAGAAGACTTGAGTCAAAAGCAGATACAATGGCACAGTGCATTGGAAATTATTTACTGCCTTGTATTTGTCAAATATTTTTCACGGCTGTCTACAATATCCAGGAATAAACAGATCTGAATATTTGGAGAATATGTAGAACTTCATATATAAGTTGTCATGATCCTGCTACTGTTATCAGTTTATCAGTTACACCTGCCTTCCCTTGTTACCCTCCTTGTTTGCTTCCCTATTTATTTCCACTGTTGTGCTCTGTCCTGTGCTGGTTCATTCCTCTTGTTTTGTCGTGTTTCCTGGTCGATCTGGTTTGTGGTATTAGTTTGCTTTCTTTTCACAGTTTTTCCCTCTTAAAGGTAATTTAATTAATCTGCATGTTTGGCTAAGACTGGGCCTTTTGTGTTAGCCCAGTTATTGTGTTTCATTTTTTTTCCTTAATTAAGGATTTTTGGATTTTATAACTGTCTGCATCTGGGTTTATTCACATACTGCATCTTGACATGCCTGTCCTTCCGATGCACCATCCCCTTTGAAATCAGTGTATTTGCAGCTTTCTCTGACACAGTGTTAACAAATGTTTGCCCTTAGTCCTATTTGCAGATACCATACAAATGAATGGGGAGAACTTCCTGTTGCAGCCAGAAAAGTGTTCAATGGGTGCATGAATTTACATGAATGTGAAAATGAGATTTGACCTTTTTAAAGAAATAAACTTCCATTAAAATTTAAATGTGATTTGACCTGAATAAAGAAATTTACTTGCATTAAAGTGAAAATGTGATTTGAGCTTGGAAGACATATCAGGTTATACATCAAAGTTAAAATGTTGCCTTAAAGGGCAAATCAAGTTGTATCTACTTAAAGTAATGCCGTAATAAAACCTTGGTATTTCAGGTTGGTTAAATTTAGTTAAATTCAGTATCTGAAACACTTTCTTTAATTTCAACAAAACCAGGTCATTTAGATACGGAAGAGGATTAGGGCCAAGCAATAATAAAAAAATAAAACCATCTCGAGATTAAAGTCATTATAATGCGAGATTAAACTCGTTAAATTTCGAGAAAAAAGTCTAAATACAATCTTGAGAATAAACTCATTAAATATCGAGAATAAAGTTGTTGTGTTTCGAGATTAAACTCGTTAAAATTTCGAGAAAAAAGTCGAAATACAATCTTGAGAATAAACTCATTAAATATCGAGAATAAAGTCATTATAATGCGAGATTAAACTCGTTAAATTTCGAGAAAAAAGTCGAAATACAATCTTGAGAATAAACTCATTAAATATCGAGAATAAAGTTGTTGTGTTTCGAGATTAAACTCGATTAAAATTTCGAGAAAAAGTCGAAATACAATCTTGAGAATAAACTCATTAAATATCGAGAATAAAGTCATTATAATGCGAGATTAAACTCGTTAAATTTCGAGAAAAAAGTCGAAATACAATCTTGAGAATAAACTCATTAAATATCGAGAATAAAGTCGTTGTGTTTTGAGAAAAAACTCGTTAAGTTTAATCTCGCATTATAATGACTTTATTCTCGATATTTAATGAGTTTATTCTCAAGATTGTATTTCGACTTTTTTCTCGAAATTTAACGAATTTAATCTCGAAACACAACAACTTTATTCTCGATATTTAATGAGTTTAATCTCGCATTATAATGACTTTAATCTCGAGATGGCTTTATTTTTTTTTTATTATTGCTTGGCCCTAATCCTCTTCCGTATTTAGATGTTACCACATGAAGTACATTTTTTAAGTTGAACTTACAAAACATTTACATGCTCTTTAATCCTTAAAAAGAGCAGTTAAGGTCCTTCATAAAAGCTTAAATGAGCTGATGTCCATAACATCTGTGTCCAATATAGCAAAAGTAACCTAGAGGTGTACATTTTCCAATAGCATTCACATAATATAAAAGAGTATTTTATTCTAGTAATACTGGTGATATTTTCAAGAAATGTTATTGTAATTTAGGCATCTTAAAACAAAGCTTTTTACAAATAACATAGTACAGTGTTCAGGTGGTAATGCAATAGTCCTTTGATATATACTATGGTACTGAATGAATACCACATTCATACAGTATATTCAATTTCAATTCAATTCAATTTTATTTGTATAGCGCCTTTCACAACACACATCGTTTCAAAGCAGCTTCACAGAACATCAGCATTAACAGACGACAAAAACTGCAACGTCCATAAAGTCGATTAATCATCATTGTGTAATTTAGACAAAATTTGATTTTAATGGTTTAAAAATAATTAAATGATAATTATATTAACTCTTTCCCTTCCAAACACGGAATTTCCGGGTTTTATGAAAAAAGCTTCCGCCAAACACGGAATTTTCCTGGTATCCGTGTTTTAGGTGGAATACTGGTAAGAAAGACCCGCACGCATGTTTGAAAGAGTACGCAACTCTTTGATCAAAGAAACAGACTGCGATCGTCTTAAACGTAAAGTGGAGTTTTGAGAATGTAGCTCAAAATGTAGATAGAAATGCCTTTTCTCAGCTTTTGTCCGAAATGTTGTTTTTGACAAAGCCTACCTTTAATGCCTTAATGGCATTAAAAATAACAAATGAAGATAAAATAAAATCGTTTTTTATTTGCCTAAAAGTGAGGCTCAGATCTTTATTTTGATATATAGCATCTTCATATATTCATGGAATTAAATATTCTGCGGGCCATTAAAGTTTTGCGAAAATCGTCAAAAACCCTGGCGGTGGCTGGTAACTTTTTTTTTTTAAAACGCTGGCGGGGAAAGAGTTAACCCCAGTGAGCAAGCCGTAGGCGACTGTGGCAAGGAACACAAAACTCCATCAGATGTAGATTAATGGAGAACAATAACCTTGGGAGAAACCAGACTCACTGTGGGGGCCAGTTCCCCTCTGGCTAACATTATGAATGTAATGTAAATATTAATTATGTATAGGTAAAATCATGTTTTAAAATTATTAAACTAAGTGTTAAGGTGTCAGTGAGTAAAAATAGATTGTGTTTGAACTGAAAGATTAATGACCAAAGTCTTTGAAGTCCATCTAGATTAATTGTAGAGGTTCACATAGTATATCATGGTATTTACATGGTACTCTAAGGTACTTAAAATAAATCCAAGGTATTATTTTGATACATACCATGGAACTGTATTATAACCATATTCATCTTGGTACTTCAAAGAATACCATGGTATTACCATGGTAAATGTAAAAAAAAAAACTGTGGTAGTACCATTGCACCATTTCCAAAAAGAATAGTAATACCACAACATTTTTTGATATATACCATGGCATTGAATGATTACCATATTTGTATACCTTGGTATTTATATGGTACTCCAAGGTACTTCAAGGAATACCATGGTATTACAGACTTTTTAAATACAAAAACATGGTAATATCACAGTACTTTAATATATACCATAGTATGGAGTTGTTATTCTACCTTATTATATCATATTTACATGGAACACCATGGTACTTCAAGGAATACTATGGTATTACCATGGAACCATGTCTAGAAATCATGGTAATTCCATGGTACTTTAAATTGATACTTATTAACATATTCACCATGGTACTCCAAGGTACTTAAAAGAATACCATGGTATTACAGTTGTACCATATCAAAAAACATGGTAATACTATGGTACTTTGGTATATACCATGGTCTTGAATAATTACCTTATTCACCTTAATACTACAAGTTATTTCAAAGAACACCATGGTATTACAATGGTACCATGTCAAAAAATAACAATGTTCACCAAACGTGTTTAGATATGTGTTTGGATGAAAACAATGGAGACATGTTTGTGGTCACAGCAGATGGTGAGATGCCTGGGAAAGCTGACAGCAGGATGCATGAATGTGCCGGCAGGTAGTGGAGGGGCCCAGGAAACAGAGAGGTCTGGAAATATCTGTGCTGTGGAACAATGAAAGCCGTGTGTGGGTGCATAAAAAAAGCCCCTGAGAGAGACGAGGGGAGATCAAGTTACCAGCACCACTTACCTGCTCAGTTCAACAGACACTTCAAAGAGAAAAGTGTGCTTGTGTGTGTGTGGGTTTGTGTGGTTATTTACATTTTTTTATGTTACAAACTGGTAATTACAAGGGACAATTCAGTACCCATAATTCAAATGACAATGTTTTATTGAAAATGTAAAATTGCAGAAAGTTTTTTGTGAGGGTTAGGTTTAGGGTAGGGTTAGGGGATATAATCTATATAGTTCATCTATGGAGACTCCTTATAAGGATAGCCGCACCAGCAAGTGCGCACGTGTGTGTGTGTGCGCTTACGGACGAAAGATGTTGATTAACTGACATGGGATTGAAAGGGGGAGGGGAAGTGTTCTTGTATTTACAAGCTCAAGGCTGAATGAGACTTGATTTCCTTTCAGTGGTGCAAAAATGGAGTAACTAGGGAGTTCTAATTGGTTTTGGTGCATTTCTGTGTGGTTGCAAGAGCGTTGTGGGTGGTTGTTAGGTGGTTGCAAAGGTGCTCTTTTGCTAGGGGTTTTCTAGATTGTTGTTAGGGTATTGCTAGGTGGTTGCAAATGTGTTCTAAGTGGTTTTGTGTGTGTTACTATGTGACTGGTAGGCAGTGCTGGGTAGTAACGGATTACATGTAATCTGGATTACGTAATTATATTACAAAAATCAAGTAATTGTAATTGGAATAAATTACATTTTAAAATACTCGTAATTGTATTACAGTTACTTTTTATAGATTACATGATTATATATTAACAAGGCAATGGCAGTAAAATGTTAATAATTTATTGAACATTTTCATATCAATATCATCATATTCTTACCCCGAAGCGCAATAGTCTCAGAGATTAACTTTCTGAGCATGTAACAGCAAAATATGCTCCTCAGCTAAGGAATCTCTGTTAATAGTCAATCACAATTAACAGAGATTATTTAGCAGAGATGGGCCACTTCTATTAAATTGGAGAAATTGGAATGCCCAACGGCAGCCAACGGTCAACAGATGTAGAAAGGAAGTCCCGCCTTACAGGTAAAAAAGCCAATCACCTTTTAGATACAGCCATTGTCACTCTTGTCAAACACAACAGTAGCGAAATAGCATCCTCGACTGACAAATATAAATCAGAATATGACATTAATCCTCAATAATTCGCTGAAACAACAAAACTATGAGATCGCCCGAATGATTGACAAGGCAGAAAGCACCTCAGACACTGTCTGATTGCCTACAGGATGAATATGTTTTATTTGACTTTTTACAGAGATTATAACTGTCAAAGTGATCGGTATGATATCTCAGGGCAGTTATTTCAGTGATATCTTTCAGGGAGTAGGATTATTTTTTGCATAACTTTCCATGAAAGAAAATCTAGTGGACTAACGGTCTTGCCCGCAGGGTACACAATAGTTCAACAGCAAAATGTGCAGAAATGTTGTTGCTGCTGATGCAGTGTAGTCCAATGCATGAAACTTGACATAAAACTTGAACAATTGTTCCTTGTGTGACTCAGTGGAACTTGGTGGCTGTTTTAAAGTATTCTGCTCTTTTAGAATATTCTTGCTGTTTAAAATATAATTTCTTGTACCTCAGTTTTGGACAAGATGATGAAATATCAGTAAGTAGTAAAGGTTAAAATTGTTTCAGTGTTTTTAGATGAAAGCTTTGACCAAGGCAACATCGTTGCTGTCATTAATGTCATAAATATTCTTAATGCTCATTTAATGTTTAATGCAAATTTTAAAAATGTTATGAGCTCGTTTTGTGAAGCTCTTTTGGCTGGTAATAAAGAATGGAATAAATTTCCTCTTTGTACTTTTATTTTAAAATGATTATCCTACTCAAATGCATGTGACATAAAATACAAGAGAATTAGGTTGAAAGTAATCCAAAAGTAATCGGGTTAGATTACTCCAACAATGTAATCTATGATATTACGTTACTGATTGCATTTTTTGTTATGTAATATGCAATCATTACCTGCACTGCCCAGCACCGTTGGTAGGGCATTGCTAGGTGGTTGCAAATGTGTTCTAAGTGGTTTTTTGTGTGTTACTACATGGTTGCAAGGGTGGACAGGGTGGTTGCTAAGGAAATTTTAGGTGTTTTCTAATGTGTGCTAAGTGTTTTTTCATGTTACTAGGTGGTTTCTAGGGAGTTCTGGGTGGTTCCTTGGGCATTGCTTGAGGTAGGGGTTGTACCTCGGGCTTGGGTCGAGTCTCGAGCTTGAGCCCTCCATTATGGACAACGTGTCACATATGTTTATCTTTTCTTCATTTTAAGATTACATGAACATGTGAACTCAAGAAGTAAGTCTGTGAGATTTGTTTCACCTTTTTTATCATCCACAAGACAAGAATTTCATACCCAATCACTTAGACTGGTTCTCCAAGATGGCGCCAAGTATGGCTGCTGCGCTGAAACTCTGACACAATATTGCAGTTTTTTGTTTGTTTTTTCTACAATTCTTATGTTTTTTGTCTCGGATGTTGTCTGCGTTATTGTCTAAAATAGACAAACACATTTGGACATTGGTTCTGCAATAGCACAATGTAAACCAGACTTTAAATACCTCAATGCCACTTCACCCACTGTTCACCCACTGTTTACAAACACGACAGCGGAGCCCTTTGTCTGGTGGAAAAGTAGCCAGCCTGCGCTCATAGTGACTGGGGAATTTAACAAAGCCAACTTCAAGTGATAGGCCAGCAGCCATTTCACCCTGTAGCTCAAGACCGGTTGCATACCGGTGCACTATGACTGCCGTCGCATCATCCAGGTGGATGCTGCACACTTGTAGTAGTTGAGGAGGGTCCACTCTTCACTGTGAAAAGCGCTTTGAGAGTAGTGTCAGAAAAGCGCTATATAAATGTAATGCTCATACATTCAATAGCACCGAAATACTACCAACACATCAGTTTCAACACACTAGGGGACTGGGTTTTTGACCATTGCTACTCTTCCTTCTGGGATGGCTACAAATCCCTCCTCCGCCCAGCATTTGGCAAATCAGACCACTCTTTCGTTTACAGGCAGAAACTGAAACAGGAAGCACCCGCCCTCAGAACGATTCAGTGCTGGTTGGACCAATCAGATTCTATGCTACAAGACTGTTTTGATCAAGCAGACTGGAAGATATTCCGGTCCGCCTCTGATGACAACATCGAGGTCTATGCTGATACCGAAACGTGTTTCATCAGGAAGTGCAAATATGATGTAGAGCCGACCAAAACCATACGGATCTACCCTAACCAGAAACCATGGATTAATAGCAATGTTCGTGCGTCACTTAATGTGCGTACCTCAGTTTTTAATTCTGGGAACGCAGAGGAACAATTAGTCTCCCCTAATGAAGGGAGGTATAAATTTTCTTTTTTTTTAATATTTTATGGGATGGGTGGCAAAGCTAGTTAGTTTGAAAATACTAGTTTGACCCCTAGTATGAGCAATAGCAATAGTAGTAACAATCTTGCCTTAGCAAAAACCACTAATAATAGTAACAACTGTCTGCTGTGAAGGAGGAAACGTTTTCTGCCAAGTGTTAAAGTGCGATGTTTAAATTCCCACCAGTTTTGTGGAACCACACACCATCTTTCCCACCATCACACCTTCACACTGCTCTGTCACCCACTCTTCCTATTCCTTACATTATTGAGATTTGCATATGGTTGACTTGGGTCAAATTGTGGCCCATTCACCTTAGTGTGTATAAATTGGACTTACAGTGCCTCAATAAGAGGACTGACTATACCATCCATAAGTTATATTATTACATGACACTCTGAAATACTAGATTCTGATTGGTCAATCGTGGCATTCAGGTGTCAAATATTTCTTAAAAATGACCATTGTAGATGGCAACACACAGTGTATAAATGTGGTCTCTACATGTAAGCTTCTAAAATATCAACTCGAATCAATATTTATTATCAATTTATTTTGTAAGCAGCTGTTAGTTCTTCAGGATGATACAAGTCCTCATCACCCAGTCTGGGTTTATTGTACAAAAATAACTGGCTGACTACATAGTCCTTTAAAATGTATCAAACTATTCACAAAGTGGAACTCCCCTTGCAAATGTTTTTTCCTTGGAGTTGTAGTGAAATATATCTGAACAGTGCAATAAAATATAAATGGAGATAGAAACTTCTTAGTAACTTAGCTCGCTGTGGTGGATGAGATTACTTAACCTCCCATTACCTCTTATCGCTGGAACCCAAACAATACAATTGAAAGCACACTTCACTGCAAATGCCTCCTGCAATCACTGTGTTGAAGTCCAAAGCCACCACAGCAAGTCACAAAGGATGGCACGGTTGCTCTTTGAAGAGAATCCTTGTTTAGCATCAGCTAACGAAGAGCCTTCTATCAAAACCAATCCAATATTCCTGCTTCTCCCTTCCCGCCTCCTCCTACTTTCCATACAGCAAGTACTTTAGCCCTTCAAAGAGCCACAGACTGGGACAAATATATTTATCACAAGGCCTGACAGATTGCTTTTGTGACATGTATCTCTTTCAGAGGTCCAAGTTTAATGAAGTTGCCCTCCCCCTAAATCTCAAGCTTGACGATGTGTCAGAGAAAAAGGGGGTTTCCATCAACAGGGCCTAGATCCCTGAATGATGTCACTTCTCAGCTGGAAGCCAATGGGGCCCATGAATCAAGGGGTTGTAAAGCAACATCTGCTGCATCCTTAACAGAGCTGTCCTGTCTGCAACATTTTCTTTTATGATTTTAGGAGTGGAGAAGTTAAGGCTATAATAAGACATGAGGCCTGGGATGGGACAAGCTTTTTAAAGGGATTGTTACCCCAAAAATAAAAATTCTGTCATGTTTCTCAGAATGTACACACTTGTGCCAGAATGATCTCACCGTGAATTCGGCAACAGTAGGTGGAAGGTTTTGCTGCTGAAATCTATATTTTTACAGAAATGCAAACATGTCCACTGGGTGGCACTAAAAGCAAGGTGTATGTTTAGTTCTTAATGATGAAAAAAAACTGTACCCACTAACCGAAACCCCAACCCTAAACTGTGTCAGCAGCTACATTGTAACATTGTTTGTCCATGGAATGTATGAGTATGATTTGTTTCCTTTTCAAGTCAGTTACTTCAATGCAGCATCAGTAGCTGATGCTATGGGAAACTCCACCAAGGGGTGACGATCTCTGAAGCCCTTTAGAATCACAGCATGACTGCTTGATGCTCCACATCTCGGGCATATAAAACGGAGCACAGCCCCATTTCATCAGAATTTTTTCTTCAGGGTCATGATTTCATCTCTCGTGCTCTGGATGCCCGAAATAGAGTTACTAAATGAACGTTTGGGAGGAACCTGCCCATCTATTCAACCATTTAACTGTAGAATATATAAGCCGCTGCTTACCTTTCCCTGGCAACAATCCTTGCAGCATCCCTCCGCCTCCCCATCTCCATCCCCTATTCTAAGAGTTCCTGCCCTATAGCAATTCTAATCCATTCACTAGACTCAAGGTTTGGTGAATAAGTGCTCGAGTCGAGCATCATCCTCGAGCTCCTTCTTTGCGGAAGGCAAGCCACATACCTATATTACTCGACAATTATATGGGCTGGCGAACTTGTGAATCTTCTCTTTGTCACTGAAATTGCACACCATAATTGCAAGTGGATTATTTCTACAAGCCTTCCTGTGCTACAACCAACAGCGTATATTTAAATACTTCAGTTTTTGATACTGTGCATTGTGGTGTACTGTGTTTATCTTTCAGTGACCAGCGTTTCCCTCAGGATTTTGTGAGACTGTGGTGGGTGCGCCTTGGACACTCTAGGGGTTTAAAGTTAAATGCATCAATCTGGTTCACTTTGAGAGCAAAATTAAGTGGCTAGATCTATGAAGAACTTTGTGCTCTAGTAGTAATTTTATCATATACACTTTGGTTATATAGATATGAATGGTGAAGAAATGGCAAAAAAAGTCTCACAAAGCATGGTAAATGAGATGGAGTTAAAACAGTAGCGCTACTTCAACTTGATTAGTTAACAGTACAAATAGCCTAACGTTACATGATGAGCCAACTTGCTCCTCAGATGCTGAAAATAGCTATGTTGTCAGAGCTGATGGTAATACAGTTAATGTTAGATAATGTTAGCTAGCTAGATATAAAGTTACATAAGTTATAGATGAACCTAATTTAGCTAAAGTGAGATTAATGTTAATTATCAATGATAACTTCTGCAGTTATCTGTTTGCGGTCATACATTTATAATGATAAAATTGTGTTTGGACTAGTGGATAACTGCAGTGGCTACTGAAACATTAGTTAACATTACTTACCTCAAACGATGTTGTGCCTCAAAATGTGTGAGAGCCCTCTTTTTTTCTTAAATATAAAGCCTAATACCGTGAGGTCAGGATATAGAGCAAGGAGAGTTTGACGATGATTTATTGTGGGCTTGGGTCTTGCATCAATCCTCTTCTCCATCTAAAGTGGGGTTGCCTGTCCAGTACTGCCGTGATGATATGTGCTCTTGTGCGCATGATACGATAATGTTTGGCAGAGATTATGAGAAGGGGAATATATATTTTACAGGCACGGAGCGCAAGTTGATATTGATTGTGTCCTTTGCGAGTGAATGGTCTCTGGGAAACCTTACGCTGGTCCCCTCTTCTCCCTATATCTAGCAAGGATGGGATACAGAGCATGGAGAATTTGAGGATGAATGCCGCTGGCTTGAGCGTGTTTGACCGGCCATCATCATTTACGTATAAATTATGTTGTGGTGGTGAGGGCATGGTCGAGCGCCCATCTGGGGAGAGAGAAAGTGGTAAGGACATCCACCGGAGATGAATTGTGACTTATTACCATCTCTATGTTCACAGTGAGAGTCGGGGGAGATAAAAAGTCAGCCAGTTCACAGAGAGAGGAGAGAGACAGACAGACCAGAGTCTTCGTGTTATTTTCCTGAGGGAGAATCTTGTAGTGTGTGAAGCTGAAAAGCAGACTATTTATTTGAGTGATGCTGAAAAGTGGACTGTTTATTTGAGTGACGCTGAAAAGCTGTCTTATGTTTTACATGAAGCTGTACAGCAATTGCTGGTTATTTGTGAATAAAACGGACTCATGTGAACTGTGGAAACTGGTTCCTGCTTCCTCATTTATCTGCTCAATCTGAACCTTTGTTACATATGTAAATAAGTTGCTTCAGACTATAAGTCACAGCACTTTTCAGATGATGAAAAAACTTACAATGCATGAAAAACAATGCATGCTGGTTAAACCCTCCATATTCTAATTACAGTGCTCTCGTATTCCCCACCATTGTATGCCGGGAACAAGTATGTGATTCCAGTCTTGTTGTAGTGCTATCGACAGCATGCCAGAAGACTGCAACGCCAAGGTAAAAAAACAGACCGTTTTGCATCTGCACGAGGCCCACCAGCTCTTATTGACAAAGTTGCGCAGGGCAAGCAACCCTGGGGTTGGGTGACACACATGTGTTGATAGTTACAGAAGAACCCCTGTGCCCAATTCTTGTCAGCTGTGTACTGAGCAGCACTGCACTTCAACCATGAAGAAAAAGTCCTACCCTTCGGCTTTCCCCCCAGCTCCTTACACGTTCACGAATGTGTCGATGTGGCGCTCACACCACTAAATGGGGCTAATCTGACACAGATGGATTGTCACAGCCAGTGTAGGCCAGAGCCCCTAAACAAGGTGAGGACCCATCACATTGCCCGGTGCACACAATGCTTCACATTTTGCAAGAACGTTTAGATGCAGGACTCACTCCATCCACCCTCAAATTGTATGTCGCTGCTATAGTGTCGGGCCATGTCCCTTTGGGTGGTTTGTCTGTGGGAAAACACCCATTGGTCATTATCAACGTCTTTCAACTACCCTAATGGCTAGTATGCGTTGCCTTGTGCATTTAAATCAGTAGCATAGTGCAATGGTACACGTTTTCCCATAGCGTCAGCTACTGCCGCAGCATTGAAGTGACTATTTGAAAGAGAATGGTCTGGTTCCCTGAAAGGAGGGAGAGATTTCTCTTCTTTTCAGTCAGAAAATCTTGATGAAATGGTGCTGTGCTCTGGGACATTTTCCCTGTAATGATGCGTGCATCGGGGTGGAGCATCAAGCATCATCTGCACATTGATTGGGGTGATTCTAAAGGGCTTCAGAGATCATCAATTTTAGAAGGAGTTTTCCATAGTTCCAGCTACTGATGCAGCATCTCATTTCCTTCTTTCAGGGAAACAAGGTGACAGTCAAAACCAGAAACATTATAATTAAATGAACTCTAAAAGTGCTTGTACACAGAGACAGTTAGAGCATTTGATTGGATTAGGTTAACAAAATGTGTTTTCGATATGTGTTTAAAGAGTGAAAGAAAGACTGTCTGCAGAAGGAAGAAGGTTATTTGTAAAGATGTCTGGGGGTCTAAATTTGGGGTGTAGTGTGAGTGATTTGTGATATTTATGGATGTCAGCAAGGCTTTGTTTGTTTGTTTATCCAAGAGTCTATTTTCATATGTGCAGTCTATTTTTCTGTCTGGACTTGGTTCATGCCCATTAGGGTCAGCTGCAGGTCCTCTTATTCATACCTGTTTGTACATATGGGTACGTTCACTTGCATACAGTGGCCCAAATATAGTAGTATTCTGAGACATAGATACAGCCATGTCAAAAGAAACAAAAGAGGTTTAAATATAGGCTGTTTCTGACATCAGCACAAATTATATACTGTTACTGGGCAAGAACTCTATTTAAATTACACACAGGAGACAAAAGCGGGTCGTTGCGTCTTGTCATATGCAGAATGGAGAAATGTAAAATTAGTTTAAAGGTGTAACATTTTTTGATTAGATGTCTTGCGTAATGTTCTGTGCACATAATATTGGGCATATCATAGATCATAACTTCATATTCTGCTGGTAGATCTGTGTTATGCAACTTTTCATTTTGAAAGAACACCAGGCATGGATTTTGTAAGACTGCTACTCAGGCTGTAACATGCACATGGAAACAAAAACAGTTATGAGGCAATTCACTAGACAGATACAATCCACCAATTATCTACTTCACATAGACTTAAAAAATATATATATATATTATTTGGATTTACTAGCCAAAGAAATAAATCTTTAGATCCAATAAATGTTCTGGGATCAAAACAAGTTAATGCAGAAATGTGTAATTTTTTACCATTAGCACCATCAAAAAGAATAAACATTTCTGAATATACCCTTTATCTGACCATTGACACTTTTGAGGGAAATCAATCTACAGTACAAATTGCTTATTTATTTATTTATTTGACATTTTATCCCTTTTCTCCCCAATTTGGAATGCCCAATTCCCACTACTTAGTAGGTACTCGATTTGGTGCAGTTATTCACCTCAATCCAGGTGGCAGAGGACAAGTCTCAGTTGCTTCCGATTCTGAGACCGTCAATACGCACATCAAATCACGTGGTTGTGCATGACATCGCGGAGACTCTCAGCATGTGGAGGCTCATGCTACTCTGCACGATCCACGCACAACTTACCACGTGCCCCATTGAGAGCGAGAACCCCTAATCGCGACCACGAGGAGGTTACCCCATGTGACTCTACCTTCCCTAGCAACCAGGCCAATTTGGTTGCCTAGGAGACCTGGCTGGAGTCACTCAGCATGCTCTGGATTCAAACTCATGACTCCAGGGGTGGTAGTCAGCATCAATACTCGATGAGATACTCAGGCTTCCAAATTGCTTATTTAATTGGTTTATATAATTGTTTCTGCATATGAAAGAAAAATTCCGGATTCAATACATGTTAAGCTTAATCGACAGCATTTGTGGCACAATTTCTCAAAGTCTAAGTCTAAGTCCAAGTCTATGGGAATAAAAGTCGTACGATCTTATGATTTCGCCATCTTGTAAGAATTATTACAAGTTGTCATGAGACAGAAAAATCTTCCTCTATCCATGATTTAGTTGGCAGAAAGACACAAAGCAGAAGAAAGTGGAAGTGAGAATGGAAGGCGGGAGCAAATGAAGGGCAAAAGTTGGAGCTCTGTTTGTGTATGTCTGAGAGGTCTGTAATCTAAAGAAAAACTAACAGACAGCCATGGACAGCTGGGTGTCTCAACAAAACCAAGAAGCAAAAACAGGCTGCCCTGAATCATTTGAACAGCAGCTGCTGAAGGGACACTGCCATTTTAATTTGCCTTAATGCTGTTGCACTTGAACTTTAAAAAGCTCAGATCTCAAAACAGCATGCTGAGTGTCAAATCACTTGTGCTTGGTGATGACCTGGGATTCTAAACTTTTAGGAGGGTGACGTAGGGGCAAATTCATGTCTAATTCACTAACAACCCACAAACCAGGCGCTAAATGCCCTGAAATAGTGCTGCGCTTTATATAAACAAACGTCATTTGCATTTTTAACACTGCGCTATTACAACCCACTGCAAGCAGGCGGTAAAATGAATTTTGTTTAAAAGATATGTTTGTGTACATTTTCTATAGATCATAGCAGCAGTAATTAATCATATAATTATCAAATGATGTAGAAGATTGTTAAAACCAAGAATATATCCATTCATGCGGTGTAGTCTGGCACACTTTCTGTATTTTAAAAAGTCCATTCTGGTGTCTAGATTGCAAGAGTTTCACTGGGAATTGCACC
The DNA here is from genome assembly GCF_025860055.1 of Xyrauchen texanus. Lineage (NCBI taxonomy): Eukaryota > Metazoa > Chordata > Actinopteri > Cypriniformes > Catostomidae > Xyrauchen > Xyrauchen texanus. Next base: position 27,337,337 of record NC_068311.1, read on the forward strand.
ATGCAAATTGCATTCAGTATGAAAGTTTCTAAAACAATGCAGACAGCACGTGAATTCCCCCCTTGTTTGATTTGACATCAGATGAAGTATCAGTGAAACCACATGCATGCATCAATTTAAGTACAGATACACTCAAGCACAAGTGTCGTGAAAGGGGCTAGTTTTCATCAGAGTGCTCTGGTCAACATTTCAGAGGCCAAGGTCACCAGACATGCTTATATGAGGAAGTTCCTCTCTAATTAGCATAATTATCAGGCTGAATGAAGGGATGTGACATGGATCAGGGTGGGGCAGGGCCATGAGGACACACGGCCGGCTCTGAATCTGGCTAATCAGCCGGGAAAGGGATAAAGACCAGCCGGAGGCACCAGTTCGAGAGAATTGACCGTGTTGTGTGTGAGTCTTTATTTTTTTATGTTGTTTTAAGTTAATTTATATCATTAAACATGTTGACTGTTCAGCTGGTTCCCACCTCTTCCTTTCCCATCCCTTACCCCATTACAAAGGAGAATATTCCTCCTATGTTCAAGTCTTTTTTGTCATGATTTTGTTTCTCCTTCTAAGCATGTTTTCAATACTGCCTGGAAGAGCTCATTAAAAACATTAAACACAAAATGTGTGTTTCTCATTACTAAACTTGTGCGTTTTCTGCCCAATTCAGAGGCTTTGATGTTAACTTTCAAAATTACTCTAATAAACATACATGTTGTGCTTGGGTTTATTTCTTAGGCAAGAGTTCAAACAAAACATAATTTGGTTTAATAATGGCTTCAAACATCACAATATAAAGTTTTCTTTAAATTTAAGGAATTTAAAGGGGCAGTTAGCCCCAAAATGAATATTTTGTCATTATTTACTCACCCTCATTTTCCAAAACTGTATGACTTTCTTTCTTCTGTGGAACACAAAAGAAGTTTAGCAGACTGTTGCTGCTGCTCCTTTACATACAGTGGAAGTGAATGGGGACAGACGTTATAGCTCCAGAAAGCACCACAAAAGTAACATAGAAGTAGTCCATTTCACTTATGCACTATATTACAACTTTCAAAAGCCTTATGATAGCTTTTTGTGAGAAACAGTAAACAGCCACTACCGGTGAAGAGCTGCAAACTTCTGATTAACATTGGCAGCAAATGGCAAGCTCATTTGCATGTAAAAATCATCAGAATCAAAATGAGCTTTATTGTCAGGTATGCTTATGCACATAATGAATTGTGTCATGGTGACAGAAGCTTCCAGTGCAAAGAGAATGCAACCATGCATACAAACATATACACATATACTACCGGTCAAAAGTTCTGAAACACTTAATCATTCTTTAGTATAATTTATTTTCTTTTTTTTTTTACATTTTAGAATAATAGCAAAGTCATCAAAACTATGGAATAACATAAAATGGAACTATGGGAATTATGTTGTGACTAAACAAAATCCAAAATTAATCAAAACTGTGTTCTATTTTACATCTTCAAAGTAGTCACCCATTGCCTAGAATTTGCAGACATGTACTCTTGACAATTTCTCAACCAACTTCTTGAGGTATCACCCTTGGGATGCTTTTTAAACAGTATTGAAGGAGTTCCCATCTATGTTGGGCAATTATTGGCTGCTTTTCTTTATTATTTGGTCCAAGACATCCATTTAAAAAAATATAATAATAATAATAAAATTGTAGTTTTATAATGAAATAAATTAATATGTTGGCACAAATTTCAAACATTTAAGCATACGCCTGCAGATCAAAAGATTTTAAAGATTTATGTAGATTTAAAGAGAAACATTTCAGTCAAGTGTTTCAAAACTTTTGACCGGTGGTGTATAGTGATGTAAAAATATCAAATATTAGATATAACAGATAAAAAGTTGGACTGAGTGACCATCGGGTTCTTGGTCACCTCACTGACTAAGGCCCTTCTCCCCCGATCGCTCAGTTTGGCTGGACAGCCAGCTCTAGGAATAGTCCTGGTGGATCCAATCTTCTATTTAAGGATGATGGAGGCCACTGTGCTCATTGGGAACTTCAATGCCGCAGCAATACAATTCTGGGATACAATTCTGAATCTCCTATAAACATTGGAGAAGCCTAGAAAGTGCTGTACCTGCTTCACTGAAGTTGGACAGGGCCAACATTTTTCTGTACCCTTGGATACAATTCTGTGCCTCGATATAATCCTGTCTTGAGGGTCTACAGACAATTCTTTGGACTTCATGGCTTGGTTTGTGCTCTGACATTGTAATGAGGCTGCCGTAGGCGGGGATCGAACCCAGGTCTGCATCAAGGATGTCTTGAGTAGGAATCCAGGTCCACTCCTCCGGGCCATATCCCTCCCAGTCCACCACATATTGAGTCTTCCCACAGACCCGGCAAGAATCAAGCAGTCTGCGGACTGTATAAACTGGCTGGCCATCAATGATACTAGGTACTGGGGTAGGCTTACTAACTCGAGATAGAGTGGAGCAAATAACAGGTTTTTACCGTGAAACATGAAAAGTGGGGTGAACCTTCATGGACCTGGGCAGACAGAGACGATAGGTAACTGGGTTAATTTAAGTCAGGTAACTGAGGACCTTGAATGGGCCAATGTATCGTGGGGCCAGCTTTCGGGATTCCACCCGCAGAGGAAGATCTTGGTTTGACAGCCATACTCTTTACCCTGGGTGAAGTGTGGGTCCCACACTCCATGGCAAGGGTGCGAAACTCGATAGCAAACTCCGCTGCACTCTGGTTACCTTGAGAGAGATGAAGCAAGCAATGATCCACATCTCCCCTACTAGCTGGATCGAGGAAAACTCTCTTCATCTCAGAAATGAAGTCTTGACTGTTGGCTGTGAGTGGAGATTTCTGGTCCCATAAGGCTGAGGCCCAGTCCAATGCCTTGCCTGTGAGAATGGTAATGATGTAGGGAACTTTACTACTTTAAGCAGGAAAGCTGCTGGGCTGGAGCTGGAAGGCCAGGGTACACTGGGTAATGAAACCTCTACATCTCTCAGGACCGCCATCAAATCGTTCAGGGGCTGGTAGTCTGGGCTCTGATGGTAAAGAAAGTATAGGTCTTGGTGAAAGATTGGGAGGTGGGTCTCGGGATGAGGCAGCTTGAGACTGGTGATTCAGAAGGTGAAGGATCTCTGACAGAGCCTGGTCGTGCCTCTGAATGGTTGCAGCTTGATCTGAAAGGGCTGACAGAATCCGTTCTACGTTTGATGAAGACCCTTCAGCAGAAGAGCAATGAGTCAGGAAACTTGTGCTTCTTCCCAAAAAATAAAACAAACAGACTTATAAAGGCATAGACACAGGTGAAGGGAATGAGGGTTAACAAGCAGAGAGTTGTTAAGTGTTGGGGGCGTTGGTGCCATCTGCAGGAGTGGAGAGAACAGAGCTCAAGGCCTGGAAGGAGCATGGCATGGAAGGCTCAAGGAAAGCACCCCCTGCTGGTCTGGAGGGAAAAAGCAACCCAAAGAGGAGATCCTTTACAGACATGCACTGTTAACTGTGGGACCTTATATAGACAGGTGTGTGCCTTTCCAAATCATGTCCATTCAACTGAATTTACCACAGGTGTACTCCAATCAAGTTGTAGAAACATCTCAAGGATGATCAGTGGAAACAGGATGCACCTGAGCTCAATTTTGAGTGTCATGGCAAAGGCTGTGAATACTTATGTACATGTGATTTATTTCGTTTTTTATTTGTAATAAATTTGCAAAGATTTCAAACACACTTCTTTCATGTTGTCATTATGGGGTATTGTTTGTAGAATTTTGAGGAAAATAATGAATTTAATCAATTTTGGAATAAGGTTGTAACATAACAAAATGTGGAAAAATTGAAGCGCTTTGAATAATTTCTGGATGCTCTGTATGTGCCGGTGATGTAATATATTGAAGAAGAGGAAGGATGTGTTAAAGAATATACATTAAATATGGATTTAAGTAGTATGGATTGAATTTTGCACAAGTTTTTTAGGGGCAGTTTTATCATTTCATGAGGTGGTTGGCCTGAGGGAAAAAACTGTTCCTGTGCCTGGCTGTTCTGGTGCTAAGTGCTCTGTAACACCGTCCAGAAGGAAACAGTTTGAAAAGGAAGCGTGCTGAGTGAATGGGGTCAAGAGTGATTTTACCTTTTCGTCACTCTGGATGTATACAGTTTAACAGGGTGTGTTGGGGAGCGCCAATAATCCTCTCAGCAGTCTGAACTATACTTTGAAGTCTTCTGATGTCTGACTTGGTAGCTAAACCAAACCAGACAGTTATAGAGGTGCTGAGGACAGACTCAATTACTGTTGAGTAGAACTGTTTCAGCAGCGCCTGTGGCAGGTTGATTTTTCTCAGCTAGCGAAGGAAGTACAACCACTGCTGGGCCTTTTTTAAAATTGAGTCTATGTGGGTCTCCCACTTAAGGTCCTGTGAGATGGTAATGCCCAGGAACCTGAATGACTCCACTGCTGTCACAGTGCTGTTCAGAATGGTGAGCGGGATCGATGTTGAGGTGTTCCTCCTAAAGTCCACTATCATCTCCACTGTTTTGAGCATGTTCAGCTCCAGGTTGTTTTGATTGCACCAGATGGCCAGCTGTTAAACCTATCTTATGTATGCAGGGTTGATGTATGCAGGGTTGATTAAAAGCCGAACTGAAGTCTGTCTAGATGTTGAAGTACTATGTAATGCAGTCCCATATTGACACCATTCTCTCAAATTACTTCATGACCACAGACGTCAGAGCGACGGGTCTGTAGTCATTAAGTCCTGTGATTTTGGGTTTTGGTGACGGGGATGATTGTGGAGCATTTTAAGCAGCAGGGAACTTCACACTGCTCCAATGATCTGTTGAAGATCAATTCAAAAGCCAGCTGGTCAACACAGGATTTTAGACAAGTGGATGAAACCCTATCTGGGTGCTTTTCTTGTCTTCTGTTTCTGGAATACCCCGCACACATCCTCCTCACAGATTTTAAGTTCAGGTTGAATAGCAGGAGAGGGGAGGAGGGTGGTTGCAGAAGATGTAAATATCTGTGTGCTGTTAAGGTCGGAGTGGGTGTGGGGTGTGAGACTAGGCTTTTCAAATCTACAGTGTGGAACTTTCCAGTAAGGAAGGGACAGGAAACGGCATCAAAGGTAAAGTTTTTCCTTTTAATATGAATTAACAATTATAACAAATGACATCACACGTTTCTTGCTCGTGGTGTCAGGTTCTCTCTCTCGAGGCTCTCTTGCTGCTGCTATTTATCCCGCTCTCCTCATGCTACTGCAATTAGACACAGGTGTTAGACATAATTTAGCTCAGGTGTAAGCGCCCTTACCGCTTTTCTCTCCCGGACGGGCGCTTGACCACGCCCCTGCTGCCACATACAGTAAAACACATTCAGGCCATCAGACAGTTGTTGTTTCCCTAAGTTCTGGGGGATGGCGTCTTCTAGTTGGTAAAGCCTTTCAGGCCTCTCCACACTGATGCAGGGTCGTTAGCTGAAAATGGTATTTCAGCTTTTCAGAATAGTTTCTTTTAGCCACTCTAATCTCTTTTGTCAGACTGTTTTTAGCCTGATTGTACAATATTTTATCCCCACTTCAGTAAGCATCCTCTTTGGCCTGACGAAGCTGCCTGAGTTCTGCTGTAAAGCATGGTTTGTCATTGTTGTATGTTAAATAAGTCCTAGTAGGAATGCACATATCCTCACAGAAACTGATATACTGTATGATGTCACAATATCTTTACAGTCCTTTCTACAGGTTTAGCTGATTTTAATATTCTGCCTATATATCAGAAGAAGATGAACCAGACTGTGATCAGAGAGTCTCAAAGCTGCTTGAGGGACAGAGCGATATGCATCCTTAAATGTTGTGTAGAAGTGATCCAGTATATATCTGTCTCTGGTGGGGCATGTGCTATCTGTATTTTGGCAGTTCACAGGTGAGGTTGGCTCTGTTAAAATCTCCAAGAATAATAATAATAAGTGAGTCCGGGTATTGTTGTTCTGTGTCTGTGATGTGATCATCCAGCTGTTGCAGTGCTGGGTTCAGACACGCTTGTGGAGTAATATAAACACTCACCAGAATAAACTTGGAAAACTCCCACGGTGAGTAGAAAGGCTTAAAGTTGATTAAGAGCACTTTTAAATTAGGACAGCACATCTTCTTCAGCATTGTTACATCTGTACACCAACATTCGTTGATGTAAAAACACGTTCCACCGACTCTCGTTTTCCCTGTTAACTCCACGGTGTGATCTAGTCTAAAGAGCTGGAAGTCCAGTAGATATAATACGCTGTCCGGAATGGCTTCACTCAGCCAGGTTTCCGTGAAGCACAATGCAACAGAATTTGCAAAGAATGTATTTTTGCGGGTGAGGAGAAGTCTAGCAGAGATTTGCTAGATGGATGCTTGGCAGTGCGGTTAGAAAGCTGCAATCTTAGTAATGTAGTAATGAGAGAACTCTAGATTTTTGGTATAGTTGGACTACTTTTATGGTACTTTTTGTGATTTTTGGAGGTTGACAGCCTCTGTCCCAATTCACTTCCATTTTATTGAGAAGAGCAGCATGAACAGTCCGTCTAAAATCTCCTTTTGAATTTCACAGCGGAAAGAAAGTCATAGAAGGACATGAGGGTGAGAACATGATGACAAAATTTTCATTTTTGGGTGATCTATTCCTTTAAAAAGTCCAAGTTAGATACCTCAGACAGAGTAAAGCATTACTCTGCTGTATATATTGGCTTTTCTCTGCTTCATTGGCTGAACTCTTTCTCCCTCCCTCCCCCTCTACCTCTCTGTAGTGCTTATCCTCCTCTGACCCCAGGCATAACCTGTGTGACCCCCTGATCGTTATTCTGTGCTTAAAGTAGACAGGAGGATAATCTTCCAAAAGAGACCAGGCTAACACCATTAGTTAGGCTAATGCTTAGAGAAAAACTCAACTCACAATTGACAAAACAACAACAGCAGAATCTTAAAATCTTTGTTCTCTTTTTGATTATCCCTTGATCGTTTGTTACTGCTCAATGGATTCATCAATGACACATAGTTATGATGTTTACTTATTGCAAGTTTAATCATTTTATTTAATTACATTTGAAAGTCCAAAAATATAATTTATAAAAAAAAACTAAGTTGCAAAAATGGCACATTTAAAATACTTGGGAAAGTTCCCTAAATAGACAAGTCATGGTGTTTCTTCAATTCTGGCACTTTTAGCACTGTGGACTTCTATAAAATAAAGTCTGGTAAAAAAAATACAAAAATAAAACAATAATAATAAAAAAACACTTTCAAGTCCAGATTAATATTTAAGTCCTATTTTTACTATCAATCTCCACTTTCACTTTCATATTCTTCTCCCTTTTCTGTCATTTGCATTTGTTGTGCACATTGCCACCTACTGGGCATGGAGGAGAATTTATAGTAAAAAAGGCCTTAAATACTGATCTGTTTCTCATCCACACCTATCTTATTGCTTCTGAGGATATGGATTTAACCACTGGAGTCGTCTGGATACTTTTATGCTGCCTTTTTGGAGCTTCAAAGTTCTGGCCACCATTCACTTGAATTGTATGGACCTACAGAGCTGAAATATTCTTCCTATAATCTTTGTTTGTGTTCTGCAGAAGAAAGAAAGTCAAACAAATCTTAGATTGAGTGTGAGTAAATGATGAGGGAATTTATATTTTTGGGTGAACTATCCCTTTAAAAATGCTCTTTGTGCTAAATAGCATACAAATTGAACATACAATAAAACAAAAAGAACATTTAAAGCCCTGAATACAAAGACGTATAGAGCTCTTTGATGTAAATACACATGCCCACTCTTTGAATGGAAAAGCTCTCTCTCTCTGTTCTAATTCCTCTGTCAACAGTCAGAGAAGAGAGCAGTTAAAAGCAAATGAATTATATGGACTCAGATCGACCAGTTACATAATGGACAAACAAATAGAACAAGGGATTTTGTTAATACGCTCAGTAGCCTACTGACAATGACTAGCAGCATTGAAAGACCGAAACTGAACGTGGGAGGGTCAAGGATTTGGGAGGCCATTGAGTGTGTTTAGTGGGACTAGGAACAGTAGCACAATAATACAAACTTTGTTCATCTGCTTTGCGCACACTGAACAAAAACTATCAGACATCAGGGTCCAACAAGCGTCAGTCAGAGTGTCAATGTGAAAAATGACTGCAGTTATATTATATTTAATCAAATGTGCTGTACTGTCATTGTCCTAAAATAAATCTTATTAGCTGATGTGCTAGTTTTTATGCAGAGACATGATTGATGACAAAACCTCCCTAAATCTTAACGTGATAGTTCACCCAAAAATGAAAATTCTGTCATCATTTACTTACCCTCATTTTGTTCCAAACCCATAATAATTAATTTCTTATGCAGAAAACAAAAAAGATGTTTTGAAAAATGTCTAAGTAGCCTTTTTCTATACCATGAAATTAATGTTAATTGAGACAATTTTACCTCTAAATCTCATTTGCGTTCGTGAATATTTAATGCAAAAAATTGGTTACATAAATATTTGTCTTTATTGGTGCTAAGGTTGCATTTGTTAACATAAGTTAACAACATGAGTTAACATGAACTATCAAAGAACAATACTGTGGTGATGTGGGTGTTGCTGAGCAACGTCTGTGTAGAGCGAGGCCAGGAGAGGAACGGTAAGGATTGACACCTGTGGGAAATTATCTCTAACATCTGTCCTGTGTTACAGTGAGAGTTGGAGAGGGATAAGAGGGCAGTCCAGACAGCTGGAGGGGTGAGAGTGAGTGACACACAATGCTGTGTGTGTGCTCGTGTTTATGCTGAGCTGAAAAGCTAACCGTTATACTGATAAGTATTGTGAATAAAGAGATTTACGTTGGATTATTTATCCGGCTCCCACTTCCTCCATCGAAGAGAGTTAGTGATCTGTCTCAAATACATTTATAACATTATTAATATCGATTAATGTGAATTTCAACACATAGTAATACATTTTTAAAATCAAAAGTTGTAAATGTTGACATTAGGTAATTCACTATGAACTAACATACAGATAAAGTACAACCGTTTAATTAATTATATTTAGTTATTTGAACTAAACATGTCAAGTCCACATTACTTAAATCAAATGGTTTTGTCAATTGTTTTATCTGTTGTCTCAACAAGACTTTTTAAGTTAAAAACTGATATTTATATATCAATGTAACTTAAGTCAAAGCAGAAAGATAACACAACTAAGTTAAGTTGAGTCAAGGCAAATTCTATACCTCAGAAATCTTTTTTTAGGGAAACGAGTTTCCACAAAATTAAAGTTAAATGAACTTGTCAGGGCTTACGGTGCATGAACTAACAACGAACAAGATTAATAAATGCTGTAAAAATATATATCTTTCATTGTTAGTTCATAATACCAAATACATTAAATATTGTTAACGAATGGAAACGTATTTTAAAGTGTTACTGTTTCTTTTTTTGTAGTTTGACAGACCTTGTTCTCATTCACTTTAACAGTATGGAAAACTGACCGCCTGGAGCGGTAGGGCCACTGCCAGGGGCGGAGGAGAGTCCCCACGGGTTGCCGAGAATGTGGAAGTGTGTTCTGTCCGCTGGGGATCGGTCTGAATCTGGTCCGCCTGGGGAGGAGCGTCTGCCATCTTATGGAGTTTTGTGTTCCTTGCCACAGTCGCCTTGCTCACAGAGTTTATTAATACAATTATTATTTAATTATTTTTAAACACAATTAAGAATCGTATTTTATCTAAATTGCACAATGATGATTCATCGACTTTATAGACATTATAGTTTTATCGTCTGTTAATGCCTGATCTTCCGTAAAGCTGCTTTGAATCGATGTGTGTTGTGAAAGGCGCTATACAAATAAAATTGACTTGACTTGACTTGACTTGAGAGGGTGGAGGAGTGATCCGGGACCACATGACTATGGGGTAAGCAAAATAAACTTAATTTAAAGAGAAAACAAGTTTAATTTGCTTACCCCCATTGGCAGATTTTTTTTTTCTTGTTTTGAGTCTAATGTTCACTAAATTTAGTCAGATTTATCTTAAAACAAGACTTAATATCTTATCCCATTTTGCTTGATAAGTAAATAAATCATGTTTTAAGAAAGTTTAGATAATTTGACAGGAATAAACAAGACAAAAATACTTGTCTAGAAAATAATTTTTTGCAGTGTACAGAACTGATCGAATCAACCACACAACCATTGTCCCAAACTGAAACTACGATCCTGTATTTCATTCACAAACTCAAGCACATAGCAACGGGAGAGTTTATTCAACAAACATTATGAAAGCCGGGCTCGCACCCATTGTTGAACTGATTTGCACAGAGCGGGGAAAAAAAGCTGAAAATCATGTGGATGATGTTTTATTTTTGAATAATTTTTGGTCTCTTGCTTCCCAATGCCTTTCTTTCCTCTTGCACTCTCTTTGAATCATAATCGAATCTTGAGGCAAGTGAAGATTCACACCTGAATGGTAGACCCACTTATCTTCATCCTAGCAGGTTTATTAATCTAATCATAAACACCTTTCCTAAACTCCAAACTGTCCCTTTTCCTCACAGTTTTTATGCTTAAAGCAGAAATGTCTTGTCTGGACAGTGTCTCCGTCCAAGGGCCTCCAACCTCACCACCGGTGAGGGCATATCCTGTCAAGGAGCAGGGAGGTGGGAGGTGAGGCAGGCAGGTCAAAGGTTTGCACCCCTCTCTCTTAAAATTTTAAAGGCAAGGACACTAGTTATAGACCTCGGTCACTTGCTGTTGTCTCCTGGTGAGGGCTGCAGAGCCTCAAGCAGACAGGCCTAATGATTTCCACAGTTATAAAGGACTCAAAGTGGAAACGATTAGCTAGCTCATTTGAAGGGGGCCAATGTGTGCTGTGGTAATCATAACAACCAGGATTGCCAACAGTCCTGTATAATATGGAAACCTGTATTTAAAGGAATAGATGATCCAAAAAAATACAAATTATGTCATTATTTACAAACCCTCATATCATTCTTCCTGACTTTCTTTCTTATGCAGGACACAAAACATACATTTTATATATAAAAAAAAATGTTTTTAAATCTTTTTCAATCCAATGGTAGTTGATAAAGACTCACTTTTAAGCTTAAAAATTACATAAAAGTATTAAAAAAATAGCTCTTGCATAATTTTCTCAGTCTTCTGAAGGTATTCAATAGGTTTTGGCAAGAAACAACCTGATATACATACATTTACAGTAATCTTGAGGTAGATTTTATGTTCATGAGCACTACAAGAGAAGTTTGTTTACAATGGCTTGTATTAAGCCCTTAAACAATGCAAGTTCCCATCTTTTATATTTATTTTAAAAATTATTTTCCTCTGCTGCAGTTGGCAACCTTAATAACAACATTATGGCAGCAGTATCAAGGATGTTATTGAGAAGATTAAAGACACACACACACACACACACACACACACACACACACACACACACACACACACACGTTGTGTTTCCATGTTTTATGGGGACTTTCCATAGACATAATGGTTTTTATACTGAACAAACTTTATATTCTATCCCCTAAACCTAACCCTACCCCTAAACCTAACCCTCACAGAAAACTTTCTGCATTTTTACATTTTCAAAAAACATAATTTAGTATGATTTATAAGCTGTTTTCCTCATGGGGACCGACAAAATGTCCCCACAAGGTCAAAAATTTCAGGTTTTACTATCCTTATGGGGACATTTGGTCCCCACAAAGTGATAAATACACGCTCACACATACACACACACACACACACACACACACACACACACACACACACACACACACACACACACACACACACGTTGGGTTTCCATGTTTTATGGGGACTTTCCATAGACATAATGGTTTTTATACTGTTTTAAACTTTATATTCTATCCCCTAACCCTACCCCTAAACCTAACCCTCACAGAAAACTTTCTGCATTTTTACATTTTCGGGTTTCACTATCCTTATGTGGACATTTGGTCCCCACAAAGTGATAAATACATGCTCACACACAAACACACCCACGCTAGAAGCACAACTGGACTTCCATTGGTTGGACACTTAATCAATCAACACCACAGTTCACCTGTATGCGTAAACAAGGCATCTGTGTGAGTTTACTACATACCTGAGCTTCAGGCTACAGCCAATTAGAGTCCTTACAGAGTGATATGCCCTTTAGCATAAAAAGTGAGGATGAGGCAAGATGGGAGCTTTGTATAAAGTTTGTTTACTTGATTGTTTTTATTATAATGTGTGATTTATTACAAGTAGGATTCCAAAGTTACTGTGACAGGGTTGAAATAATGTAGCGCTTCAAGGTTAGACATAAAGGTGCACTCATTACAGTATTAGCAAAACTTTTAAAGAGGAAGAAATACTAATAGTAGAAGAGTATTTTTGGAAATAAAATATGTTTAAATTGATTACACGAGTTCATGTACATGAGATGAAGACTCTATTTGTGTCAGAAGATACATTAATCATGGCTGACTGCAAATAGTGTATTTCTACAATGACATCGGTGACTTTGAACTGTTCTTGTGTGAACTTTTTGCTGTATCTACGCTGCTAGGTGTCAGTGCAACAGTTGTTAGAAAAGATAAATAACTATTGGTACTTTGCAAGGCTAGGCTGTACAACATATTTTGGATTGAGGTAATAGTTTAAAGATCGTCCATTCAAAAATGGACATCATAAGATATTGCTGCTGCACAATTAGACATACATTACATTGCCTGAAAGCAGATCTAGACCAGTGGTGCTGGGGAGGAGGAGGGTTTTTGTGAGAAAACTATAATAGTGTACTGCAGTGAAACTAGCTTGCCTGCAAAAACCTGATGCAAATGTAATGCTAGACAAAAAGAGAGTACACAAGTTGATAACCTAACAGAATACACAAACTTATTTTAATTACTTTAAATAAGTTTGTAATCCATATAAATGATGCAATCCAAAGTGCATTTGAACAGTGGTAAATCACTTTCTTATGATGTTTTACATTCATATGAGCAGACAGAGAAGTAAGTTTGATCTTAGTTTGGAGCAGAAGAAATAGAAATAAACCTTGTGTAAATTGTCAGCTTTATGCTAAACCAACATTTTACATGCACATGTTACCAGACACGATCATATTTTTTTATCATGAAAATTCACATTGGATCATAATTACTTCTTTTCTAGTGAGACCTTTGATATTTGTATTCTTTATAATAATTTTTTTTATTGTTTTCCAGAAAAAATAACAAAAAATCCATAAAACAAGATCAATGTGATTTATCTTGTTTTAGAAACATCACTGCAGAAGATATTTTGTTTTTTCAGAGAATGTATTTTCAACATGTGTATTTTAACTGGCAGAGTTGTTATAGTCAAAACAAGTGAAAAAATATACCAGTGCAGAAGAAGTAACCTAATGGAATACATTACAAATGTAATTTTACATCATGTATTCTGTAATCTGTAGTGGAATATATTTCAAAAGTAACCCTCCCAACCCTGCTCGTTGTTGGTACCAACAATTTTCTTGTTGCAATGCGTAGTGTTAAGACAAGAAGTTCTACAGGTGTTATCTCAGACAAAGATTAAACCCAGTTACTCAAAACAGCAGGAAGAGCCACGCATGGGGAGAGAGACACATTTACAGACATGTAACTTAAAGTTACCTGTAAGAGTTCTGTCAAACTAGCCGAAAACGTGCCACAATTTTGCCACTAATTATTTCCACATGCAAAAGAGCTTATGATTTGCCACAAAATGTTTGCCAGAGGTTTGCAGCTCTTCACCATTAATGGTGAACCAGCAGCAAACCTTTGACAACAATGGATAATTTGCCACAAAGCTCATTTGCATGTGAAAATTATTACTGGCGAATTTGCAGAAGTTTGCAGCAAATTTGCCATGAACTTTTACTTGAAAGTTTCCGAAAGTTTTGGTTGTGTTCATTGTTCCCCGTCTGTTCGACGTTGTGTCTGAGAATATCCATATGTCCAGGGGCAGGGTATGCAAATACTAGCTGCCAACTACTCATTGGCCTTTTTTCATAGATCAGAGGTATATTCGGTTCTCAAAAGAGACCCCTAGTGTCACTTCTCCGACACAACGTCTCGTTCCTTCCATCAGGGAACAAAGGTTACATCCGTAACCTAGACGTTATATTTGTAAAATAAATAGCAATTCATCTCTATAGTTTGGGCCCTGTTATTAATTACATTTTTTGTAATACACCAAGTTAGATGTTTCCCTGTATAATTTACAGCATTAGTCGTGAGAGAATATCTTTCATATGTAAACAAAATGGACATTATAAATGAAATATCCTCAAATGAATCAGAAAACAAACAAATCACATCAAAATCGAAATTGAATCAAATCAGTAAATCTTTATCGATACCTAAAGCTAATCTTTTTAATATCTCAATTGTTTCTCACAGACAGGAAAGAGATTAAAAGGAGACTTTTGGGTGGCCCTCAGGGTGTTGCTATGTGGTTGCTAAGGTGTTCTGAGTGTTTTAGTGCATTGCCATGCAGTTGCAAGGGTGTTCTGGGTGTTGCTATGTGGTTCTGGGACAATAAGTCATAAAAATTAGTAGTTTTGTTCAAGACTTGGTGTATCTGGTCTTTTTAGCAGGGATAGTCAATCATGCAATTCCCATGCTGGTTTAGGCTGGTTAGTTGGTTAGTGCTGGTTTTGTGGTCTAGCTGTAAGACCAACATTGCCATGCTTTTCACCAGCAAAACCTAGCTGGTAAAGCTGGTTGACTAGCATGGTCTTTCTGATGAAGCTGGTTAAGCTAGTATAAAAGCCTGGTTGAGACATTAGCACACCAGCATCCAAAGTTGTGGAACCAGCTCCCAAAACACACCAAAGGCAGGTGACCAGCAATGCTGGTCTCTTCAGCAGGGAAGTAGTGTATGTTTAAGATTATGCTAGGCATTCAACTTGCAGTGTATTTGTTCTGTTAAGTATAGAGCTTTCAACATCCATTAAAAACCTGGATGATCCCCAAGGATTCACTGAAGCCACAAGATCCTGAGTAACTCTTTCAACAGGTTTGCTTGGCACATATGTTTTTGTGAATGAACCAGCACAGCAAACTTTGGGTGAAAGGGGCATGATAAAGAATTGACTACTGGCTGACCAATGTTTAGCTTGTGTGTTTTAGAATACACCAACCCATGATCAATAGTTTGTTTTGTGCAACAAAGGCTATCCTAAGCCGATATTTGGCTAAGATGGTGCCACGGATGGCTGCCTCGGTATGGAGCTCTCCAGTTCTTTTGCTGTTGTTGTTAGTTTGTCCTATGTTTAGCAATTT